>NC_053025.1:291551715-291821790 GCF_003073215.2 Triticum urartu | reverse complement strand
TTCGACGAAGACTCTCAACGTTACTATGTTTCCTTTCCCGATGATCAGTAGTGGTGCCCAGTTGGGGGTGATTGGGACCGTGTCGCATGTTGGGTTATCTTTTATTTTGGCGCCGTAGTCGGGCCATGAGTGTTTGGATGATGTAATGTTATTTATGTACTTGATTGACGTGGCGAGTGTAAGCCAACTATGTTATCTCCCCTTTCATTATTATATTACATGGGATGTTGTGAAGATTGCCTAACTTGCGACATATGCCTTCAATGCGATTATGCCTCTAAGTCGTGCCTCGACACGTGGGAGATATAGTCGCATCGAGGGTGTGACAGCGAATCTTCGGGGGAACGGACAAGATTTAAGAGAAATTCTTCCTCGGTCTTCAAATGATGAGAATGACGACAAGAAACACCTTGAAGAATTAGAGAGACGCTCCGGAACAATGATTACTAGAAATGTTGACCCAAAGTTGAAAAGACTTTGAAAAACGAACTCAGAGAAGGCATATGACTGATGGAATCCATACTTACGTCAAACTTCAAAAAGAATTTGAGAATAGCTCCAGGAAACAGAAGAGTCAGGTAAGATATTGGGAAAAGACATGTGGGTTAGGGCCCACTAAAAAGCAACACCGTTGGAAAGGATTGTAGAAGAGATGATGCACCGGAATTGCTGAAAGACTTGAATGAGGTGACAACCTCGAATTAAATGGATGCAAACACGAATCTTCTGAGATGTCTTCAACACTCTGGAACGATTAAATGGCGAGAGGCGAACGATCAGAGGGAAATATTTGAGCTGAGGGAAAGAATACGATCGACAACGAAAAACTTGAATTTGGATCCACCGGAAAGAAAATGCGACGAACAATGATGAACTAGACGAGACTTCACTGGTTGAGACAATTGAGGAAAGACTGAAGATACTCCGCATGAATGAAATTGATTTCTCGATTAAAGGCTCAGACTCTGGAATAAAAGTGGTGGGAGGGCGGGAAAAAACACGGGCAACTGGAACGACGAATAATTGAATAGAGAAGCGCTGGTTGAAATGATTGAGGAGAGATTGCAAAGGCTTCGCATGAGTAGAATGGATACTCGATTACGGACTCCGGTTCCAAGGTGGGGGGGGGGGGGGGGGGGGGGGAAAAAAACAAGGACCTCTTCAGATGGGGAAAACAACGTCGATTGAAAAGAGCTGAGGATTGATCTGCCAAAAGACAAAGAGGTTCAACTCGACTTGACGAGAAATGCACCGGACAAAACAGGAAGGACAACGAACTAAAACTAACCGCGTGATCCTAAGAAAAATTTGAAGGGGAAGAGAAGTAATTCAAAACACGTACGTCAAGATTCCTTACTAGAGCGACGAAGGGGCAGAGGAGTAAAAAGAATTCCTACTCTCCGATATAACTAGACTCCGGAAAAAAGTTTTCTTATAGACTCGACATCGTCCAAACTACACGATCAATCAAAGGGGCTCCTATGGTCGGTCGAGGCTCTGATAACAACTTGTCACGCCCAAGATGCAACCCTATCCTAAAGGAACTCGAAGGTCCCACCAAGGATAGAAGCGCATCATGAAGACGCTTTTGCAAGGTGAATATCATTACATCGTACCATTACATAAACAGTTGGGGATACATACATATGGCAGAAACGCCTCAAGAATACAACAACACATCATACATAAGATCAACATCTAACTACAGATGAACACAAACAGAAACTCAAACGACATCCACCCTGCTAGCACAGGCTGCTGACCTGGAACCTATCCCCTGATCGAAGAAGCAGAAGAAGAACTCCAAAACAAGTAAACATCGCTCTCGCGTCATGATCATCGCATAACCTGTACCTGCAATTGTTGTTGTAGTAATCTGTGAGCCACGAGGACTCAGCAATCCCATTACCATGAGTATCAAGACTAGCAAAGCTTAATGGGTAAGGAAGGGGTAAAGTGGTGAGGTTGCAGCAGCGGCTAAGCAAAGTATGGTGGCTAACTTACAAATACAAGAG
Organism: Triticum urartu; assembly: GCF_003073215.2. Taxonomy (NCBI): domain Eukaryota; kingdom Viridiplantae; phylum Streptophyta; class Magnoliopsida; order Poales; family Poaceae; genus Triticum; species Triticum urartu. The sequence continues at coordinate 291,819,775 of NC_053025.1, read as the reverse complement.
CGAGAAGAGGAGCTGAACAAGCGGACGTCAACTAGTAATGATCAAGAAGTGATCCTGAACTCCTACTTACGTCAAACATAACCCAAAAACCGTGTTCTCCTCTCGAACAACCACGAAAAGAGACAATCACGGTTACACACACGGTTGGTGTATTTTAGAAGAGTTTACTTCAAGTTTACTACAACCGGATATTAACAAAATCCCATGTGCCACATAACCGCGGGCACGGCTTTCGAATGTTCAAACCCTACAGGGGTGTCCCAACTTAGCCCATGATAAGCTCTCACGATCAACGAAGGATATTCCTTCTCCCGGGAAGACCCGATCAGACTCGAAATCCCAGTTACAAGACATTTCGACAATGGTAAAACAAGACCAGCAAGACCGCCTGAATGTGCCGACAAATCCCGATAGGAGCTGCACATATCTCGTTCTCAGGGCACACCGAATGAGCCAGACGTCGGGTTGGCATAGACCCTGGTTGCCCAGGGGGCGCCCGACATCGCTTGGTTTGGACCAGCACTTAGAGGAGCACTGGCCCGGGGGGGCTAAAATAAAGATGACCCTCGGGCTCCGGAAACCCAAGGGAAAAAGGCTTAGGTTGTTAGGCAAATGTAAAACCAATGTTGGGCCTTGGTGGAAGAGTTTTATTCAAGGCGAACTGTCAAGGGGTTCCCATAACACCCAACCGCGTTAGGGACGCAAAATCCGAGAACATAATACCGATATGACGGAAAACTAGGGCGGAAAGAGTGGAACAAAACACCAGTCATAAGGCCGAGCCTTCCACCCTTTACCAAGTATATAGATGCATTAATAATATTAGAGATATTGTGATATCCCAACATAAACATAATCCAACATGGAGCAATCTTCATCTTCACCTGCAACTAGCAACGCTATAAGAGGGGCTGAGCAAAAGCGGTAACATAGCCAAACAACGGTTTGCTAGGAAGGGTGACAAAGGTTAGAGGTTCATGGCAATTTGGGAGGCTTGATAAGCAAGTGGTAGGTAACGCGGCATAGCGATAGAACGAAGCAACTAGCATAGCAATGATAGTAGTGAGATTCAAGGTGACGGTCATCTTGCAAGCATCAAAACAACATGCTACAACACCTCTACATGAAAACAAATGGCATGGGTGTGATGTACAGGTGAATCATTACAGAACATGAACACTGAGCTATCTCTAGAGACCACTAGAACATGCTCAAAAGGACATGGCAAGATGGCAAATAATAACAGTTTCACGGACTTGCAGAAATCACTGGACATGGCAGAAATAACATCAGGTTACAAAGTTTAGAGCTATCAAACAACATGCTACATGAACTTATCATGGCAACCAAAGGCATGGCATGCTAGTACTAAAAGCACTTAACAAAACTCCCTTACTGAACTTATTCCAAAGATCAACAAAAATCATGGTAGCATCCATGCAAACATGGCAAATGAAATGACATATTCAGACTTAGTGAAAATAACAGTGCATGGCAGAACCAACGATAAGTAGGCATGTTGGTGAGCTTGAACCACTCACCACAAAGCATTTCATGGTATATGAAATAAACCAACAGTGAGAAGACATGTTCATAAAGCTAAGCATGGCAATATCAAGTTCATAGGGTGCATGGACCACTAGCAAAACACATGGCAAAACTGAACTTAATGTTAACCGGCTGACAACAACATTATTTAGCAATTTGAGAGCAAGATTACAACAAGCTACAGCAGGCTATAAATGCAACCAAAGGCATGGATTGATAGAGCATCACATGTATAACAAAACATCCTTAGTGAACTTCTCCAGAATAAGCATAGAATGACTTGTAGAAGCAGGTTAACATGGCATCACAAAGTTACCGCTACAGACTTGGAAGAAATGACTAAGTCACAGAAATCAGCAACATCATGGAGGCTACTTTGCAAGCTTGTAACAACCAACACATGGCATATCATGAAGAGAGGATTGCACCACAGCAAAGATGGCTTGTTGTAGCTCATAACACATGTAGACTTCATGCTCAAAAGAAAATCACACAAAAAGATATAAAAATGACAAATGAGCAAATTCTGTTAACCTACAGCAGACAACATCATATAGCACTCTTGCAACGATGATAAGGGCATCAAGATGGACTCAAATGAACATGACCCAATGGAACAAAATGTAGAGCATCTCATGATGAACATTTTGATATACTATATGCACAAAACGGATCTACTATCAAAGGGTTATGGCATGTTGAAAAGGGCACCAGAATGCTGAAAATTAGGGACTTGGTGAAAATATACCAGCGCGAAAACGGGATCTACATCAGGCTGGCTCCATTCCTCGTACAGAACCATGGCCACGGAAGTCGACGCCGGCGGCGTGGACGCGTGGGACTCCGACGAGCGTCGGGGAGGCTGGGAATGGATAGATCGGGCGCGGGGCAACCGAATCCGGCAGTCGGGGTCGAGAATCCGGCGGCGGACGGCGACGAACGACGAGCTTGGGGCTGCGGGCTCCATGGCCAACGGGAGAAGCTCCTGTCCACGGGCAGAGAGAGATGAGGCATGAGAGAGAGGAAGGAGAAGGGGAGAAGGAAGAGGGAGGAGCAAGGCGCGAGGCATGGGCCGGGACGGAGGTGGTCGCCGGCGGCAGGGCTCCGGCGAGAGACGGCGGCGGGGCGACGAGGAGCGCTCGGGACCTGCTGGTCGAGATCGAGTGGGGTCTCGGGGAGGAGCAGCATGGGCCGCGGGCGCGCGGCTCGGGCCCAGATCCGGCCCAGGGCGGGCCGCGGATGGGCCTCGCGGGCCTGGCCGGTGAAGGTGGGAGCTTGGCGGCGGGGAGGCGACGTGGCAGCCCCTGGGAGGCTGCAGACGGCGGCTCGGGTGGCGGCTGGCCTAGAGGGCAGCGCCAAGTGGTGGAGGGGGCTTGGGGCACGCCGGATTCGGAGGAGAAGGTGGGAGGATGCGGCGGCTGATGATTGGGGAGGCACGAAAATCAAGGAGGGAGGTTAGGGATGACAAAAATGGCAAGGGGGCTGCTATTTATAGGATGAGGGGTTAGGGTTGGGGTTTTTAGGCCTTTACGGACCCTCGGATCTCGATCTGATGGTCCGGAGCGGAGGGGAACTAGGTGGGCTGTGAGAGATAGGCTTGGGCTGAGATGAGAGGGAAGGAGTGCAGCCCGGCAACTGTTTTCGGGGCCCGAAAACATCCGACGTTTGACCGACTACGATGCCGCTATAACTTTAACGGTAGGGCTATCAAACGAGCTCCGAATGCGACGAAACTTGACAGGTGCTCTGTCTACACTATAATAAGACCGCACGCCAAGTTTCAACCCATTCCGAGAATATTTAAATGCCACTCACGAAACGAGGTCTGAGAGGGGCAACAGGCGTGTGTGAGAGTGTCGGATCGCGAAACGGACAACGGGGAAAAAGATCGGATGCAAGTTTTGAAAATATGAGGATGTAATGCGGATGATGACATGGCAAAATGCAACACGCAAGCACATGGCATGGCAACGACGACGAATAAACGGAAGACACCTGGTGCATCGGATTCGGGGTGTTACATAGGGGCTTGGGGAGAAGTCCTAGTGTACATGAGGAAGATCATAGAATACTCCGCATCATTTGTTTTGCTTACAAATGAAGGGCCTAGCTTGAACAAGAAAGATGAACCTTGGAGCAATTTCAAGCATGGAGATGATGGCATGCGCAAGGGGAACAAGAACGAAGTTACAAGTGATGATTTCAGGATTTTGAAGCCATCATAATGAGTGCATGAAGCCCTGAACGAAATATACAAGATGTCACTTCATAAATTTCATCCAGGGACTATCTAGGTGCTGTGTCATCTTATTTTTGGGCCAGGCCATATAATTTCAAAATACTTGATTATAGGCAATTTTTAGAGTCCGTTGGGTTCGGACCCTTCCTCCAAGGGCCATGAAATTCCCCCCTCTCTCCTTCATATATACAGCCCTTAGGGCATCGTTTAGATTTTGGGAGTTTTATTTAGATTAAAAGTTCGCCATAGCTACAACTTCGCGTACTTCGTTTGTGTTCAACGACCAGACCAAGACGTCATAGAACCCCATCTTGATCAATAAAGTTTTCATCTTATATTCTTAATATCCAGATTGCAATCTCAGTTTCTTGCTTGTTCTTAGTTTGTTCGCAGAAAATAGACTATCGTGGTCAGGTTGATCGTGCTCCGGCGTGGTCAATAACCCCTCAGAAGTTGGTTTAGCGATTGCTAAGGCACGATGTTTTGCACGTTCGTAGTCGGATAGCCACCATCTCATCGAAATATTAGGACACATTTGCCTCTACCAAGAGATATGCACCCTGTATCAAATGCATATTCGGCGCTTAAGGCGCGCCGAATAGGATTTGGGTAATTTTGGTTTCAATAAAATCCGAATAGGATTTGGGTAATTTTGGTTTCAATAAAATCCAGGCATGGATGGATGGATGGAGTATGGGCCCACAGTTTCTCTCTCTATATCTGTTTCTCTCCCTTCCAGGTCAGAAAGTCTTGTTTTGGGAGAGAGAAAGGCAGATGAAGTTGTGTAGGAGAGCAGAGAGTCCAAGGAAATGCACCAGCAGAAACGCCCCTCTTTTCATCTCCTTCCCCCGCAAGCCTCCCAATAAAATCTCCACATATCTCCGACTTCCCCCGGCCGATCCTTCGCGGCAGGTTGTTTCACCCTAATCTCTCCACGATTCCTGGGATTCTCCATCGCAATCCCCTTCGCTAAGGTTGCTCCCGTCCCGATAGTGTTTTCTCTCTCTTCACTGCTAATTTTGCTTGACCATGTTGGGGAATCGTCCATCGGTTTAGATAGATCAGCTTACTCGTTGTTTCGATCGGTTTCTTCGGTTCGTTATCTCCAAGGTTGGATTACTCGAGGCGGGTTTCCTTTGGTTCGTCTTCTTGGTGGGGATTGCGCCCTGTTTCCGTGGTGATCGGGGGTTTTTCTGGGGTTTTGCCATCTTAATCGGACTTGGATTTTGAGATGATTGAGCGATGGGTGGACTCTTGATCCCCGACTCCCCTGCAGTTGATGACATTATGATATTTGTGTAATCCGCTCGCGGATTTGGACCATCGGATGATGGAAATATGGGCTGGTTTGATTTCTTTCCCTGCTTAGTTCTGATTTAGGTATCCATGTGCATTGTTTGATGCCGTCTTTGTGGTGCTGTGAGGATCAAATTTCCGCACTATTCCTTCTGTTCGATTGCCAGCTTTATGTCTTGTTTAACAAATTCTTCTGCGTTCGTCCAAATCTTCTTGTGGTTTCTTCAACGCCTGCTGTCTTTGTGTAAAGCCTTTTTTTATGTTCACATGTGGTTTTGCCTCTTCTTTATGACCTCCGACTGTAACATGAAACTCCTGGTGTTGCAGGACCATTGCCGCTACCTGCATTGTGTGATTTGAGCCGTGTTTCATAGATCATCCTGTTCCTGGCATGGGGGAATCGCAGAGTATTCAGGATTGTTCCAAGTTTGGAGCTTTTGTTGACAGGATTCCTGGTGCTGAATTGCGCAATGTTGGTGACATGGGGATCCACTACATGAGTGGTAGTACTTCACAGGCAGGCGGGGCTAAGATGAGAAGGCCATTGCCTTCTCCACGGTTCACAATGTATGATTCTGCGATGATTGAAAGCAATAAGAGTGTTGTGGAGTTCCCTAGTGATGGTCTACCTGACGAGCAGTCGTTAGCATCTGCTTTTGGGGACATGAGCTTCAAGAATTATACAGCTGATTCTCTCACAAGTACCAGAGATTTTCCGCCAGTAAATGGGTACTATGCATCTGGCCCTGCAAATTATCACTCAGGGATTACGCCTCCAGATGTTACATTGAACCCGTCGCTTGTGCCTGCAATTGTTCAAGATGATTTGACGTTCTGTGCTGAACATGTTAATGAGAAACCAGACGAACTAACTGTTGGACACCAAGAACAAGCTTACAGATTTCCACCACACTTCGAGAATTTCTCAAGGGGCTCAGTGATGCACAACCTGGATATTTTTTCCAGTGATCCTTACCACCAATCTGCTTTGTCAACTTCACCCATCGAGCAGCAGTTTTATCTGGATGTACAGTCTCAGCTGTATGCACCTTATAGTCAGCCATTTGATTCAAACATCATGTGGCAGCATGGTACAGAAACACCAAGATACGCGATGCTGCAACCACATTATGTTTGCCCACAGTTGCAACAGGTTGCTAGGTCAGATGTTCGTCGAAGTAGGAGACATCAACAGGCTGCAGCTTGCACTTCTGCAAACGGCACATCACATATTGAAACACCTAATATTCATCGACAGGGAATGGGAATTGAGGATCCTTACTCTAATGGTGCTGCCTTTCAGAAGAGAAATACCCAGCTGACCAGTTTTCATTGCACATTGTCTGCTGACAGTCCATGTGGCAGTAGTAACTTCCGTCAGCAAGTTGACAAGTTTTACTCTTTGTCTAATGGTTTCTCACGCCATCAGATTTCAGATAATATCAGCATTGTAAGTTATCCAGAAAAGCTGCGGATGAGGGCTGATGGGGCAAATTCAGTAAGAAGTTCCAAGAGTACTCCTGTAGATGGTTGCATTGGTAGGGATGGAAGAACTAGTAGTGCACATAACCATCTTGATATTCATAGTAACTATTCATTGCACCCCGACAGACCAAACTCCCAGCTTCTGCCCTTGGTCATGAAACCATGTGAGCTGAATTATAATTCAGTTGACGAAGTTGCTGGGCGAATCTATATGTTGGCTAAGGATCAGAATGGCTGCCGCTTTCTGCAAAAAGTATTTGCTCAAGGCAGCCAAGAGGATGTCAAAAGAGTCTTTGCTGAAATAATTGATCATATTGGTGAACTTATGGTCGATCCATTTGGCAACTATTTAGTGCAGAAACTGCTTGAAGGGTGCAGTGATGATCAACGGATGCGCATATTATGTGAAGTTACTAAAACGCCTGGAGATCTTATAGCAGTTTCTTGCAACATGCATGGGTATGAGCAATCTGATCACTTGCTTTATTCTTATATATAGTTATTGCTTATATTTCATATCTTTTTGGAAAAAAAAATGTTCAGGACTCGTGCAGTGCAAAAGATAATTGAAACTGTAAATAATCCGGATCAAGTTTCTAAGCTTGTGTCTGCATTGAGTCCTGGAGCAATGCATTTGATGCTAGATCCTAATGGCAGTCATGTTGCAAACCGATGCCTGCAGAAACTGTTACCGGAGTCCAAAGCGGTATGTTACTGCTAATCATCCGATTTAATTATGGAAATTTCTGTACCTTTTACGCATTATATGCATTCAAGTTGTTTGTGTTAAACCTGCAAAAAAAAGGTTGTTTGTGTTAAAGAATGTCTGTAGAATATTGCTTACTGGCACACAAGTTTCTAATTTTTACTGATTAGTCTTTTCTTAGGCTCTTTGCAATAATCTATTTTTCTTGGCATAGTTAAATATCCACGCACTTTGCATCAGGAATTAAATTTTTTTATCTATATAACTTATTATCATCTATGTTCTACTCTAACTTGTGGATGCTTTATAATTGCTGTAGTTCCTTCTTGATGCTGCTACATTGCACTATCTTGGACTAGCAACACATCAACAAGGCTGTTGTAGCATTCAAAAATGCATCGAACATTCAGATGATGAACAGAAGTTCAACTTGTTAAGCAATATTATATCCAGTGCTCAAACCCTTGCCGATGATCGATTTGGGTATGGCTCTTATCCTTAACTAGTACTCCCTCTGTCCTGAAATATAGTGAGTATTAGGTTTTGTAAACATCTAGGATACCAAATCAATAGCATTAGATTCACCATAAATTTTAGGTTCATGCGGTATTGTAGATATAGATAATTTTCTCTATAAACTTGGTCAAGGCTTGTGAAGCTTGAGTTTTGCGGAAAAAAAACACGTGCTATGTTATGGGATGGAGGGACTATCTGAAGAGATAGATAATGCGACCATACCTTGCAGGAACTACGTTATTCAGTCAATTCTCAACCACGGCATTGAATGGGCGACATCGAAAATAGTTGATGAGCTGGAGGGTCATTTTGGGTATCTGTCAATTCAGAAATGTGGTAGCCATGTGGTGGAAAACTGTCTGAAGCGAGCGCCCCAGCACATGCGTGACAAAATCATCCAAGAACTTATCAACGATCCCAAGTTGCAGCATATTATGGTGGATCAGTACGGCAATTTCGTTATTCAAACAGCTCTTGAACATTGCAAGGTAAAAAACATTGATGCACCCCCAGCCAAAAAGCGTAAATTCTTATCAAGTATGTTTAATCATGCAGGGGCTGCTACATACCACCTTTGTCGAGGCCATTAGGCCACACGCTGCTGCAATGCAAAGCCACATGTATGGGAAAAGGGTTCTATCAAAAACATACCTCAAGAACAAGCAACACCGAGTTGGAGTTTTGTAGCCATCCGCACTTATACCAGGAAGAGCTCTGAATGTAGTAGTATAATATTTCCAGACAAGAGGAAGCCTTTTTAGTGTATTTTGCGCATGTATAGAAACTACATATATATTTTAGCTACATACCACCTTTACGGAGGGAGTAATAATTTGTCAGCTGTATGCTTTGGTTTGTTGGTCCGAAGGCCATGTAGTTTGCTAAATCTGCCAAAACAAAATTGCATTTGGTTGTCTGTTGAGTTGTATCATCTGCACAATTACTATACAATCCTGGATGCAGGCTTCAATGCTAGCTGAATTAACAGGCTAGTTTATGTACTGCACAGGTTTGAATATCTACAAGAGAAACTAAAACACTGACTTGTTTCAAAAATTTACACTGACATGCTGGGCAACACATTTCTGCAACGGCTTTAAGAAACAAGGAACAACGGAAAAGCGTTTAACAATCAATGCATGACTTAGGAAGAGATACAAAGACTTTGTTCCACAATGAATGCATGACTAAGAAAGAGATACAAGACTTTGTTTCACAAAGAATTCAATTTCCACACAAAGTGCGCTCACAGCTGACTTAGCATAATGTTTCCAGCTGAACAGATAATGTAGAGCATCATGTTTCAACAAACAGCAAACTTAAAACTACATCCTAGAATCTGCCTCGTCCTCTGAAACCACGCCCTCCACCCCTGGGAGGTCCACGACCCCTTGGTGCACCTCTTCCACGGAATCCACCACGGCCACCAAATCCACCACGACCACCACCTCTTCCACCTCGACCACCACCTCTTGGAGTCAAGCCCCTGCATACAACAAGCAAAGCAAAAGACTATCAAACAACTAACAAGTTATCAAGCTGTAACTAGACAAATGCTGAACACTTTATTTGGTTTCTCATGTGCATTTTCCACATGTACACTTATGGTACTCCATTCGTTTCATAATAATGCTAAGAATGCTGCTGATATTTTTATATAGACTTGGTCAAACTTAACAAAGTTTTGACTTAGGAAAATCCTATAGCCTCTTTCACAGAGACAGTATGCAAGTGTTTTGACACTGCTGGTTTCAAGTTCGAAGAATGTAGTCAGTTCAAACTTATCAATACAGTACGAACTGAATAAGAGTTAGCCATGAAAAGACATGTTGCTAAGTTTCATATTCAAGACTGAAGAGTAAATAATGCAAAAGAAATGACAAAGTAAACAGATCATTACTTTGGCTGCGGCAGGAAGCGTGAGAGGGGCAGCAGCTTCATGGGGTCAATGAAGAACTTGTCACCTTCGTTGTAAGATGTTGCAATGACTCCCTCAAACATCTTGACCGAGAAATACTACAGAAAATACAAAATTATAAGATATGCAGTATGATACTACAGACAATACAAACTTATAAGATATGCAGCATGAGCAGACCTAAAATTTAGAGCAATGATAACAACAGAGGTAAAAAAACAATCAGGTAAGGCATTCAGTCATCTTAAAAGTTGCACCTAATTATTAAACACGCTACAGCATTGCCACACAGCCAAAACAAACATTTTCAACTGTACTAAATGGAGAACCAAACTCACTTCTCACATGCCTTGAGATTCAAGACTCTAAATTTGAAGTTGTAAACTGCTAACTCCAACAAAGCAAAAAAATCCTACCTAACAACAGATGGACCAGTTGGTCAAAACTTTGCAGGCACTATATTGATGATGAGGGGAAGAAAGCGCTTACTGATTCGTTGATGGGGCCGAAGATCTCGTCGACTTTGCCGATCTGGGTCTTGTTCTGGAGGTATATGGGCGCGTTGAAGTAGGGCACTTTCTCGTTCGTCAGCTTCGTTACCGCGTCCCCCTCGCACGCGTGCAGGAACGTCGACACCTCTGCATAATAAACAAACAAAAAACAAGAGACATCAAACTCACCGGAGCCTCGAAAAGAAGAGGGCTCGGACAGTTAGGACTTGAAAGAAACCACGCACCGACGACCTCGGCTGGAGGGCCCTCGTCGCGGAACCCGCCTCCGCCTCCACCGAAGCGGCCCCTGCCGCCGCCGCCGCGGCCGCCTCCACCGAAGCGGCCACCTCGGTCGCCGCCGCGTCCGCGGAAACCTCCGCCGCCTCTCGGTGGTCGCATGGCGATGGGTGTTTGGCGGCGGGAGGCGGGGGCGGGGGCGAGTAAGGGTTTCGGCGACGAGGAGTGAGGGGCTTGTTAGGGTTTTAGTGGAGGAGGCTGCGGACTTATGTTGAGGTTGTTTGGGAGACTGGCAGGTGGGCCCTGGCGTGGTCTCCGTTTCTCGGCCGACGGATCGTTTTTCAGATGGGGAGGGCTGTATGGACGATGATGGGTGATCTATCCATGCGCAGAGTCGTTGGAGGCTTTTCGTAACGAGCCTTTTCCAATCCCATATTTTTACCGGGACATTTACATTTTTTTTCTCCTATAAGTAGAACACATTGTGTCAGCAGCCCGATCGTCAACACTGAAGATGATGCTGATCGAGAAGAGACGCGGGAAGCGAGCAACTCAAATCATGGGCCGGCAGGCCAGCCCATCCGTAACAAGAGGGTTTCCCAGTGGCTTGCAAGTCCAGATTGAACCCGCTAGGCGGGTGTAACGGTAGAAAGGATTTAAATACTTCCCGTCGTCATCAGTAAAGGACAGGAAGGAATGGGAGGCTTCGGCCTGGCTCGAGCGTGTGTGCGTGATTTGTAATTTGAATTGCTGTGTGGGTGGTTGGGAGGACAGCTAAACCAAATTCAAACCTAGATCTCGTTCATGGAGGTAGCAGGATCCTTATATGTGGTACTCAGAGCTTTCTGATCCTAGAGATCCTGAGCCACGTCCACGCCACGCGTTTCAAGCTCCAGCAGCGGAGCGCCGTCATGGACAAGCTGCCGTTCGAGGGGCGGCAGATCCAGGAGCTGCTTCGTGCGGACTTCGCCGAGGTGCTGGATCAACGCTTCAAGGCGCACGGCGAGGAGATCATCAAGTCCATCGGCAAAATGCTCAAGGAGACGACGATGGCGCTCGACGGCCTCGTCACGGCGCGAATCAACGGCGCCAGATCCGAGTTCAACCTCGACGTCGAACAAATCCGTGCGGAACTCGAGCGCTGCGACAAGGAAGAGATTTCATGCAAGCAGACGAGCCCGTCGACCAGCAATGAAGTTGGGGGCGCCCGCGATTCGACGGCGACGGATCCCCTTGGCTTCGACAAGTTTCACTGGGGGAAGGCGCATCAGGTTTATGTGCCTCCTCCGGTCAGAGGTGCGCGTGATTCCGTTTCTCCCCGTGAAATTTTTTCTCCTCGAGATTTCGCTGCATCGGACGTCTCTAACTTGTACCAATCTGCTCCCCATGTGGAACTACCGCGTTTCGATGGTTCGAATCTGTGACTGTGGCAATCGCGCTGCGAGGACTGTTTCAAGCTATGGGGTACTCCAACAACAAGGTGGATTTCCTTCGCCGCGTCCTAGTTTGATGGTGCAGCAGCTAGATGGCTCGAGGCAGTACATCGTAGATCGCCGAATTTGTCCTGGACAGAGTTCTGTCAGCTGTTATTGAACAGATTCAGTCGCAATCAACATCAGACCCTGGTGAGACAGATGTTCAGAATTGCCCAGGAATCGACAGTGACAGATTATGTGGAACGATTTGCAGAACTGTATGACCAGCTTTCAGCTTATGAGGATGTGCCTGACAGTCTGTACTATACCACTCGTTTCATCGATGGCCTCAAGCCGGGTGTGAGGATGTCAGTTTCTCTGCAGAAACCTCAGGACCTGGATACAGCTTATGACATAGCCTTGCTCCATGAAGAATTAAGTGATGCAAACTCCTCTCCGTTTCAATTCAAGAAGACAATGACAGCAACTTCGACAGTTCAGAGAGCTCCAGTTGCTGCTGATAGGAGGCCTATTGAGAACGGCAAGGGCACTTACTCAGAGGATAAGTGGAGCACGTTGCGCACCTACAGGAAATCAAAGGGGTTATGTTTCACATGTGGAGAGAAATGGTCCAAGGACCGCCAATGCAAATCTTCTATTCAACTCCATATAGTGCAGGAGATGATTGAACACATCCAAAGTACTGCTTCATTCTATCAAGAGTCGTCTGATAGTGACTCTGATAACCTTATGTTACTGTCAGCAGCAGCCTGTTCAGCTGAGTCATCCCCATTAACAATGAAACTTCAAGTTACTGTTTGTGGCCAGGCCCTCACATTTCTAGTGGACTCGGGCAGCACACATTCCTTTCTCAATTCAACTTTAGCTGCTCTGTTGCCAGCTGTGCAAGAGGTTAAACCTATAACAGTAACAGTAGCAGGTGGTGCTAAGTTGTACTGCTCTGTGACGCCCCCAATTCAATCTTACACTGATCATACACACAAACGTGTACGATCAAGATCAGAGACTCATGGGAAGATATCACAACACAACTCTACAAACAAAATAAGTCATATAAGCATCATATTACAAGCCAGGGGCCTCGAGGGCTCGAATACAAGAGCTCGATCATAGACGAGTCAGCGGAAGCAAAGAATATCTGAGTACAGACATAAGTTAAACAAGTTTGCCTTAAGAAGGCTAGCACAAACTGGGATACAGATCGAAAGGGGCACAGGCCTCCTGTCTGGGATCCTCCTAAACTACTCCCGGTCGTCGTCAGCGGGCTGCACGTAGTAGTAGGCACCTCCCGAGTAGTAGTAGTCGTCATCGACAGTGGCGTCTAGCTCCCGGGCTCCATCGTCTGGTCGCAGCAATCGGGTATAGAAAAGGGGGGAAAAGGGGAGCAAAGCAACCGTGAGTACTCATCCAAAGTACTCGCAAGCAAGGAGCTACACTACATATGTATGCATTGGTATCAAATGGAAAAGGGGGGGTAACATATGTGGATTGAACTGCAGAATGCCAGAATAAGAGGGGGATAGCTAGTCCTATCGGAGACTACGCTTCTGGCCACCTCCATCTTGCAGCATGTAGAAGAGAGTAGATGGTAAGTTCACCAAGTAACAGCGCATAGCATAATCCTAACCGATGATCCTCCCCTCGTCGCCTTGTGAGAGAGCGATCACCAGTTGTATCTGGCAGTTGGAAGGGTGTGTTTTATTAAGTATCCGGTTCTAGTTGTCATAAGGTCAAGGTACAACTCCGAGTCGTCCTGTTACCGAAGATCACGGCTATTCGAATAGATTAACTTCCTTGCGGGGTGCACCACATTTCCCAACACGCTCGATCCCCTTTGTCCGGACACGCTTGTCTGGGTCATGCCCGGCCTCGGAAGATCAACATGTCGCAGCCCTACCTAGGCACAACAGAGAGGTCAACATGCCGGTCTAAATCCTATGGCGCAGGGGCCTGGGCCCATTGCCCATTGCACACCTGCACATTGCTTACGCGGCCGGTGAGCAGACCTAGCAACCTCCATTACAAAGGAAGTTACGTTACGCGGTCCAACCCGGCGCGCGCCGCTCAGCCGCTGACGGCACGAAGGCTTCGGCTGATACCACGAGGTCGAGTGCCCATAACTGTTCCCACGTAGTTGGTTAGTGCGTATAGGCCAGTATCCAAACTCAGATCAAATACCAAGATCTCGTTAAGCGTGTTATCTTGAAGTCAACGCGAACGCCGACCAGGGCCAGGCCCACCTCTCATCTGGGTGGTCTCAACCTGCCCTGTCGCTCCGCCACAAAGATCCACACAGAGGGCCATCGGGAAAGTATGTCCTTCCAGCCCCCAATTCATGAATCAACCGCGGGTACTCAACGAGCCGACCCGACTTTAGTCACAACATATATATGTGTAGTAGGTATAGTATATACCCGTGATCAACACCCGACATGATCACGGCCTGATAGTATAGCATGGCAAACAGATAAGAATGTAGGGCCACTGATGATAACCTAGCATCCTATACTAAGCATTTAGGATTGCAGGTAAGGTATCAACAGTTGTAGCAACAATGACAAGCTATGCATCAGAATAGGATTAACGGAAAGCAGTAACATGCTACACTACTCTAATGCAAGCAGTATAGAGGAGAGTAGGCGATATCTGGTGATCAGGGGGGCTTGCCTGGTTGCTCTTGCAAGAGAGAGGGGTCGTCAACACTGTAGTCGTACTGGGTAGCAGCGGCGTCGGTCTCGGTGTCTAGCGAGAGAAGAGGGGGAAGAAACAATAAATTTTAAGCAAACAGATGCATAGCGATGCATGACATGACAAGTAGCGGTGCTAGGGATGCTATCGGTGTCAAAACTGGCGGATCTCGGGTAGGGGGTCCCGAACTGTGCGTCTAAGGTGGATGGTAACAGGAGGCAGGGGACACGATGTTTACCCAGGTTCGGGTCCTCTTGATGGAGGTAATACCCTACGTCCTGCTTGATTGTTCTTGATGATATGAGTATTACAAGAGTTGATCTACCACGAGATTGAAGAGGCTAAACCCTAGAAGCTAGCCTATGGTATGATTGTGTGTTGTTCTATGGACTAAAACCCTCCGGTTTATATAGACACCGGAGGGGGCTAGGGTTACACAAGGTCGGCTACAAAGGAGGAGATATACATATTCGTATTGCCTAGCTTGCATTCCACGCCAAGTAGAGTCCCATCCGGACACGGGACGAAGTCTTCAATCTCGTATCTTCATAGTCCAACAGTCTGGCCAAAGGATATAGTCCGGCTGTCTGGAGACCCCCTAATCCAGGACTCCCTCAGTAGCCCCTGAACCAGGCTTCAATGACGATGAGTCCGGCACGCAGTATTGTGTTCGGCATTGCAAGGCGGGTTCCTCCTCCGAATAAACCATGGAAGAGTTTGAAATATAAGGATAGTGTCTGACCCTGCAAAATAAGTTCCACATACCACCGTAGAGAGAATAATATTTCCACAAATCTAATCTGCTGACACGTTTTGACAGCATGACATCACGCCACGGCCCGGTCATTATTCGAACCGTTTTTCTTAACCAGCTCCGCACATAACACGAGGCGGTTTCCTTGACACGTCTTGTCAAAGTAGAGATCGTATCCCCCTTATCATGAGATTCTCATCAATACAAACGTGGGTAACCCAACCGTGCCTGCTGGTATGACTCCTAGATCTTAGGTAAGTCTCAAACGGCCACGAGGAGGACACCTGATATTCACCCTCTTTATAAAGGGGACAAGGCTTTTTCTTTTTTCCCTCCCGCGCTCAATCGAATCCTTCCCCCGCCTCGAGTTCTAACACCTAAAGCTCAGGTCAGGTGCTTCGGATCCTTCAACTATGTCTGGATCCAACCTTTCAAGGTCGGTGGATGCTTTCCTCCATCACAAAGGAGGACATCAAGAAGTTGAGAGAGGCCAGATATCTGACCGCCGAAATTTCGCATAGGCTGCCCGCCCGAGGGCAGGTCGTCCCTACTCCCGAACCCAACGAGAGCGTTGTGTTCATCTCCCACTTCCTCCGAGGACTAGGCCTCGCTCTGGATCCCTTTGTTAGGGGTCTTATGTTCTATTACGGCCTGGATTTTCACGATCTGGCCCCGGATTCCCTTCTTCACATCTCGTCATTTATTGTCGTATGTGAGGCCTTCCTCCGCATTACCCCTCACTTCGGCCTGTGGCTCAAGACCTTCGATGTGAAGCCGAAGATTATCGAGGGGCAACACGCAGTGTGCGGAGGTGCTTTAATAAGCAAAATCGCTGACGCTCCATGGCCAGAGGGTTCCTTCCCAGAGGTGTCCGGATTGTGGCAGCGGGAGTGGTTTTACGTCACAGCTCCCCGAAGTGCCAAGTGGGTAGCTGCCCCCACCTTTCGCTCGCCCCCCCCCCCCCCGCAACTGATGTCATGGATCAGCAGCGGGCTGAGCTGGGGTCCAGCCAAGGACGTGCCAATACTGCAAAGCCGTATCCGAGATCTCTTTGAGAGAGATTTCAGTCTGGTTATGGTAATGCAAGTTATGCTAGTTCGTCGAGTCCAGCCTTGCAAATGCCGCCCCCTCCGCATGTGGGAATTCAATCCCGGAAGGACCTCGTGCTATTCAGCATTTCCTCGGCATGACGCACGAAGAGATGTACAAATCGTTCTTCGGACCCCCAAATAGAGTGTCTGGACACCACCGAGGATGTGGGCCTCAGCTGCAACCGCCCCGCTGCCCAAGTAAGTAATCCCATGCCGAACCTGCTGTCCTTTTATTTATCTGGCATCATTCTAAAGAGCCGCCTTTTGACCAGGACTGGATAACAAAGGCGATGATGATCAGGTGTTCGGCCCCCCTTCCTGAGGGCTTGGACAATCCAGTACTGGACAAGATGCTCGAGCCGGCGCCTTATCCAGTGTCCTCAAAGGAAGATGATGGGGGGAATAAAGAGGGCGAAAGCGGGCCTCACTCGCTACTTATTCCAGCCGGGGGAATGAGCACCTTCGCGAGGGAGGACAATCAAAGGGAAGAATCTGACATTCTCTCTCCCGGGGAAGGAAGAGGACTACCTCTGAAGATCCGGAAACTAAGGTTTCCAAACGGGAGAAGAAATCTTCATCAAAGGGTCCTGCCTCAGAGGGTATTCTTGCCGCACAATGTTCGCGCGGGGATCAGCCCTCTACCGAGCTATAAGTAATCGAGAAGTACTTAATAGTGAAAACATCCTACCTTACTTCTGAAGACAATAACCGATGCTTATAAATTGTAGTTTGGATCGTAGCCCTTCTCGACAGAGTTCAACTTCGAGGGATCTTCTTCCGGAGATGATGGAGAGCGAAACGCCTCCCCCGGACACCTCGCCTCAAGAAGCGGGCGACCTTGAAGTTTCGTCGCGAAGGGTATCTCCGGATCCACTAGGGCCAGAGGATAACCCTTTGGCTACCCAGAATACCCAGTATCCGGCTCCTAAGGAGAGCGATTGCAAGGGTCCGTACAGTGTGCGGTCGGACGCGCTGAAGGATCTTGTGGGGCAAGCGACCGTCTCGGAAGCGCATATTACGCTAATGGGTACGGTAATTGAAAGGATTTCATCCGCTAAAAGCGGTTTGCATGAAGCCTTTATGAGTCTGCTGAAAGGCTTCGAGGTACGTGAAATAATGTATGTTTTTAACAGTACCGCATATTTTAGGTATGCCCTATGCAGATAGTAGCCCCTGAGACTCTGGTTGTCGTCGAAAACGGCGACAAATAGAGTATCATAGTCCCAGATAATAACCAGACCGCCTTTATGTGCAGGTGGCTGAAGCTCTGGTGGCTAGCCGGACTGATGGGTTTGCCGAGCTAAAGCGGCAACTTGTTGCGGCAGATGCCGACATCGTGCTTGTCAACAAGCGGCTTGACGAGGCACAGGGTGAGTGATTTTTCTGGTGATCATCACATAATAAGAGTAGCATGGTGCCAGTATCTTTAATATGTTGTGACTGCAGATGGAGCTGCCACCGTGGAGGCCCTTCGAGCGGAGCTTGCCCGAGCCAAGGAGCAAGCAAGGAGTAGCAATGCGGCCGCTCTAAAGGCGGCCGAAGAGTTAAGGGTCGAACAGTCCACGCATTGCGAGAGCAAGGAAAAAATAGCCAAGATGGTTGTAGAGTTAAA
Source organism: Triticum urartu (assembly GCF_003073215.2). Classification (NCBI taxonomy): domain Eukaryota; kingdom Viridiplantae; phylum Streptophyta; class Magnoliopsida; order Poales; family Poaceae; genus Triticum; species Triticum urartu. Next base: position 291,801,758 of record NC_053025.1, on the reverse strand, counting down.
AGATGCCGCTGACCGTTACCAGCTTCTTGAAGAAGAAAACCGGGCGAAGGCGACGGACCTAGAGAAGGCCTTGGTGGCTGCCAAGGAAGCCTGCTCCAAAATTAGAGCGACAAAGGAGGAGCTGAATCAAGCTGCATATATCGTGTCTGGGAAGCTCTTCTTGTTGCGGACTAAGTTCGGAGATCCGAAGTATGCTCCTCTGGACCGGCTATGGAGTTCTGCAGACGCGTACATGGATTTGGCTGCAAGTGCTGCTGATGCGGCCGAATACTTCAAGGATCAGAAAGGTCCCAAAGTGGAAGAGCTGTTCTGGTCACAGTTTCACGCTCCAGTCCGTCTGCTGCTGTTGAATGAGAGATTGGCCGAGTGGGCCGAGCTCCATAGGTTGTCTGGTCTTGCCATGAGGTCCGTTGTGGATCACCTGTGGCCGGGAGGGCCAAGGCCGAATAGCTACTTTAGCTTAGTGCAACAATTCCTTGGTGCTGTGCCACGCATCGATGCGTAAAGAGATTGGCGTGCATAGAGGGTGCGCGGATGGCCCTTGCATGTGTCAAGACATACTGGGCGGAGATGGAGGCCACCACTGTTGCGACACAGGGTTCGACCGTAGGCCGAGTGGCTGCCGAGCACTACTTTGAAGAAGTTCTTGAAGGCGCTCGTTCGATAGAGGCTCAGTGCTAGAAGAATATTATGTTCTAGTGACATGTATTCCCATTATACAAACAATGTTTTACTGAATTATCAAGGCTGTATTTATACTTTTGCCCGAAAGTACTATGACGCCTCCTGTGCGGCCGTTTATGTATATATGTATATAACCTGAAAGTTTGCAGTCGTCGGCTTCCGCCCCCACGCATATAATGCGGGGGTGCTCGCAAAAGATGCATATCCACACTTGATCCAACGTCTTGGTCCGTTAAGGAGGTGACAGCGCAGCGAACGAGGCAATCGGACTATATTGCTTTAACACTTTCACTTAGCCATAGGAGTTTGACAGTGGGGCTACTATATCGCCCCTGGTACTTCTGCGCTCGTCCAAATACGGGGCGCGTACGTACATGACCGGGAAACGGCCCTTCGTTAATGCAGAGGAATCCCGAAGATTCCGATGAGTCATCGAGTGGTTGACCAGTCTCTCGCTATATCATGATAGTCAGTTTCCGGCTTTCTCTACTGAGGTGCTCATCCGGATGAACCAGGGCACAATCGCAGTAGTTCTCCCAGTGCTACCTTAGCCGATATAACGGAACGTAAGGTACCAAAATGTGGGAGCCGGGCAAACCCAACATTTGACCAAAGACATGATTCAGAGCTGATGCATATAGGGCCAAACTCGCGACGCCGAACACTCACTAAGGTGTTCGGTCTTTATAACATATACCGGGCTAAACAATGCCCTTAATAAGAAACCCCATGTGTCCAGGTATGTGCAAAATCTTGGCGTGGCCACATGCCAATAACGCCAACATCCTTCTCGGTTGTGTGGAGTATCCGGAGGATGTGAGCAACAAGAGACAGTAAAAAAAGGTTTACGCAGGGTCTTAATCTAAAAAGAAACCTTTGGGCGGGTCCCTGCTGCATGTCTGCGCGTGTGTCTCCGTTGTGCCGTGTCCTGGACGGGTGTAGCACGATTATCATCTGCAAAAGGAAAGAACTTAGGTGAAAGTTGCCGTGCCAAAAAGAAGAGTTGGTTATTATCAATGAACTATCAAAATTCAAGAGAAGCCAAGTTGAGCCGTGCTGGCCCTGATTACACGCGGGAAGCCCTTGGTATCGTTTATGAGGGTTTGATCATCAAACCAATCTCATGTATATATGGTGGAACACCGGATTCGTTTGACCGTGTCCGTGGTCTTGACGACCTGCCATTTTTCTGGTTGGTGAGGCCGTCTAGTTTGCGGCTGCTAGAGCCGCCGCATCCTCTTCCGCACGTGGGAAACATTCGGTATTTTCACTAACTGAGATGATGCCACGTGGACCGGGCATCTTAAGCTTGAGAAAAGCATAATGCGGTATTGCGTTAAAACGAGCTAAAGTCGTTCTTCCGAGTAGTGCTTTGATAGCCACTTCAGAATGGGGCAATGTGAAAAGTTAACCTTTCGCTTCGGAAGTTATCGGGAGAACCGAATACCACCTCTAGTAGTAGAGAACCCGTACAGCGAGCCCTTGGCCTGGTATTACTCCCTTGAAGGTAGTATTACTGTGGCTTATTTGTGTCGGGTTTATCCCCATTTTGCGAAGTGTGTCCTGATATATCAGATTTAGATCACTGCCGCCGTCCATGAGGACTCGTGTGAAATGGTACCCATTTATTATTGGGTCTAACACCAAGGTCGTCAGCCTTCGTGCCGGATATTTGTCTCGTGATCCCTAGATCAAAAGTGATCGGGCAGGCCAACCAGGGGTTGAACCTAGGAGTGACAGGCTCTATGGCGCGTGTGCCTCAGAGTGCATGCTTGCTTCTCCTCTTTGTCACATGGATCACGTTTACTGTTTTAACCTCTGGTGGGAACTTTTTTTGTCCTCCGGCACTTTGCTAGCGGGGCTCATCCTCGTCTTCGCTTGGTGTCTCTTCCCCATTGTGTTCGGTGTTTAGCTTACCGGCCTGCTTGAAGACCCAACATTCTCGGTGGGTATGATTTGTAGGTTTGTTTGGAGTGCCATGAATCTGACAGAGTTTGTCAAGAATTTTGTTTAGGCCAGATTGTCCTTCTCTACTGCCTTTGAAAGGCCTTTTCCCCTGACCTGGTCGGGAGCCCCTGAATCCGCGTTTACCGCCGTGTTATCTGGGCTACCTTCTTTAATTTGACGCTTGTTTTTGTTGCGTCGTGGTTTACCATTGCCATCCCTGACTTCGGATGTGCTTGGATCGCTGGTGCTGCTACGGGCCAACCAGCTGTCCTTGCCCGCACAAAAGCGGGTCATGAGGCTTGTTAGGGCTGCCATTGTTCTCGGTTTTTCTTGACCGAGGTGTCTGGCGAGCCATTCGTCTCGGACGCTGTGTTTAAAAGCTGCTAAGGCTTCGGCGTCCGGACAGTCGACGATTTGGTTCTTCTTGGTGAGGAACCTGTTCCAAAGCTTTCGGGCGGTCTCTCTGGACTGTTGGATCATATGACTTAAATCGTCTACATCCGGAGGTCGGACATAAGTCCCTTGAAAATTGGCCCGAAAAGCGTCCTCGAGCTCCTCCCAACTTCCAATTGAGTTTTCGGGGAGGCTTTTCAGCCAGTGCCGAGCTGGCCCTTTAAGATTGAGGGGCAAGTATTTAATGGCATGGAGATCGTCCCCACGAGCCATATGAATATGGAGGATGAAGTCCTCTATCCAGACTCCAGGGTCTGTGGTTCCGTCGTGCGCCTCTATGTTCACTGGTTTGAATCCCTCTGGGACTTCGTGATCTAGCACCTCATCAGTGAAACATAAGGGGTGTGTGGCACCCCTGTATTGGGATGCGCCATGGTGTTCGGACGGTTGTAGTATTCGGTGTTGGTTTTGTACCGTAGCGCGCTTCCTAGATCCATAGATAGATCTGGTCGCGCCGGATTTTTGATGCAAGTTCTCATGTAAATCATGTGTTGACTTATGCGCGACTTTGTTAGCCGCTCTATTGCGTTCACAAGGTGGTGGATCCGGCCGGTTGGCCGTATCACTTTTCGGCTATATGGGCTCTAAGGCCTCATCGTTGAATTCCGGTAATAGCTTGTGCTTTGGATAGCTATTTTTATGGTAACTTCCACCATACTTTGTTACTTTGTTCCACTTGCTGTTGAGCGTATTGTAACACCCTGAGACCGATGTGCCAGGTGTCCTCCAGTTATTCGCTGTTGTTGCCTTGTCATTGCTTGCGTGTCATGCATTGCATATCATGTCATCATGCACATTTCATTTGCATACATGTTCGTCTCATGCATCCGAGCATTTTCCCCGTTGTCCGTTTTGTAATCCGGCGCTCCTATGTCACCCGGTGTCCCTTTCTACCTCTTTTCGTGTGCGGGTGTTAAACGTTTTCGGATTGGACCGAGACTTGTCATGCGGCTTTGGTTTACTACCGGTAGACCGCCTGTCAAGTTTTGTACCATTTGGACTTCGTTTGATACTCCAACGGTTAACCGAGGGACCGAAAAGGCCTCGTGTATGTCGCAGCCCAACACCTCTCCAAAGTGGCCCAAAACCCACCTAAGACCTCTCCATCATCTCGGTCGTTTGATCACGATCGCGTGGCCGAAAAACGCACCTCATTTGGACTCTCCTAGCTCCCTCTACCTATAAATATGTGTCTCCCTCCGAAATTCTCGCGCAGATGAAACCCTAAAAACTCCTCCGCGCGTCGCCGGACACTTCCTCCCGCGCCGGACGGACATGTCCACCCGGCCGCCACGTCGCCCGGGCCAATCCGGATCCGCCACCTCAGCGCGCCGCCCGCCCAAGCCAACCGCAGGGCGCCACGTCACCGCCGCCAGCGCCCCACATCGCCGCCGCCGCCCGGGGCCCAGATTCGACCCGCCCCGGGGCCAAACCGGGCCACGCCAGGCCCGTCCTCCGCGCCGCCGCCTCGCGCCTCGCCGCCCTCCGCGCCGCCGCCTCGCGCCTCGCCGCCCTTGCTCCGCCGCCTTCGCGCCGTCACCGGTGAACTACTCCGGTGACCGGACCGCGTGCCGCGCCGCCGCCGCCTCCATACGCACCACCCAACGCCGCCCGCGCGTCCCGCGAGCGCTGCCACCTCCCGCCTCGTTGCCTTGCCTCTCCAGCGAGCCGCCGGGTGCGCCTCGCTGCCGCCGGCTGGGCGCGCCGCCCCGGCTGTCTCCCGTGCGCCGCCCTGCCATGTCCGCCGGCGACCTCGCCCCATTCCGGCGAGTGCCCCACGTCCCGCACCACGAGCTCAAACTCGACCCGCCGCAGCCAGGAGCTTCCCCGACCTTCACCGCGGTCGCCCCCGGCGCCTCACGGCCGGATCCGCCATTCCGGCGATCGCCGGAGTTCAAGCTCGCCTCGCCGGAGTTCGGTCCGGTCGGATCTGTTTCGAGTGGGATCAGATCCACCCATTCGTCCATCCAAACGCCTCGTCCCGATCCGGATCTCGTCATCCCACTCCGTCCGATCCCGTTGACTTTCTCGGAGAGGTTGAATTTCCACCAAGTCCCAGATCTGCATATTTTTTAGCATTTTTCATCGCATCATAACTCCCTCATCGTAGCTCCGATTCGTGCGTGTAGCATATCAAAATGTTCATCTCGACGAGTACATCATTTCATCTCGTTGCATCATTTTCATTTGAGCTCATCTTGATGCCCGAAATTCTATTGGAAGAGGGCTATGTGAGTAATTTGTCAGATCTATTTCAGCAAATGGCATTTTGTCATTTTTGCCATGATTAATGTGTGCATGCTATGATCCTGAGCTCTACATGTGTTTTGTTAAATGCCATGCCATCTTTACAGAGGTGCTTGCTATGTATTTTTGTGACCTTTGTGGTGACTAACACAAGCTTGCAAAGTAGCGTAATCGGCAATGCTGATTTCAGGGACTTAGAATTTCACTAAGTCCTTGTCCTGATTTTGTTGATATGCCATATGTTCATGTTGTTTCCTAGTGATCCATGCCTCTTTTGAGGATGATCAGTAAGGATGTCTTGTTAAAATTGTGGTGCTCTATCCATCCATGTCTTTGTTTGCATTTATGGAGCACCCTAGCTTGAGTCAATCGAGCTCTACTTTTGCTATAAAGTGAGTCCTGGCAGATCATTGACTTGTTTAGCGATTTTGCCGAGGATGTTGCTATTGATCCGTGCATGCTATATTGTTGTTCTTGCCATGCCTAGCTTCTATGCCGTGTCTTCTTGATGGATGTATGATTAGTTTGTCATGCCATGCCCTGTAGTGAGTGCATCAAGCTCGTAAACATGCCTACTCGTTAAACTGTTTTGCATGCTCCAGTTTTTCACTTAAGTCTGAATTTGTTTATGTTTTTGCCATGTTCACATGCTTGCAATTGTATTTTTTGATCCCTTTTGGCTCAAGGTCACTAAGGGACTTTTGTTAAGTGCTTGGAGTAGCTTCATTCCATGCCTTGCTTTGCCATGTTAAGTTCCTGTAGTATGTAGTTTTCATGCTCTAAAGTATGCTTCCTGATAATAAATTCCAGACTTGTGTTAATTTCACTAAGTCTGAAACATGTTATCATTTGCACTTTCGCCATGCTTGTTTGAACCCGTTAATGAGTGAATTAGCCGTAGCTCAGTGTTCATCTTTTGTCAAGCATCATGAGTGGATCCCTTCCATGTATTTTGTTGCCATGTTTGAGTGCTGTAGCATATTTATCTTGATGCATTTAGTCGGTCACTTGCTGATTATCGCAGACCGGTGCCATATTTGTTTTACTCGCCATTTCCAAACCATGCATCCGATTCCGGCGATCTTTATATCGATTTCAACCGAAATCACATCACCTTTCCAGTGGAACTCTTGGATTTCCAAGTTGAGGACAGGTTCAATCATTCCTTTCCAAATCTTGCATATGCATCACATACCGCATCCCGCATATCATACCATGTTCGTGTGTGGTTTGTTTACTATGTTGTGTGCTTCTTTCCGGTGTTGCTTCTTCGGGTTGGTTCCGATAGCGTCGCATTTGTGAGGACCCGTTCAACTATGTCCGTTTGTCTTCTTCATGGACTCGTTCTTCTTCCTTGCGGGATCTCAGGCAAGATGACCATACCCTCGAAATCACTTCTATTTTTGCTTGCTAGTTGCTCGCTCTTTTGCTATGCCTATGCTGCGATACCTACCACTTGATTATCATGCCTCTCATATTTTTAAGCCAAGCCTCTAACCCACCTTGTCCTAGCAAACCGTTGTTTGGCTATGTTACCGCTTTGCTCAGCCCCTCTTATAGCGTTGTTAGTTGCAGGTGAAGATTGGAGCTTGTTCCATGTTTGGAACATGGATATTTTATTGGGATATCACAATATCTCTTATTTAATTAATGCATCTATATACTTGGTGAAGGGTGGAAGGCTCGGCCTTATGCCTGGTGTTTTGTTCCACTCTTGCCGCCCTAGTTTCCGTCATATCGGTGTTATGTTCCCGGATTTTGCGTTCCTTACGCGGTTGGGTTATAATGGGAACCCCTTGACAGTTCACCTTGAATAAAACTCCTCCAGCAAGGCCCAACCTTGGTTTTACCATTTGCCACCTAGCCTTTTTCTTTCCCTTGGGTCGGCCAGCCCAAGGGTCATCTTATTTTAACCCCTCGAGCCAGTGCTTCTCTAAGTGTTGGTCCAACCCAGAGCACCGTGCGGGGCCGTCCCTTGACAACTTGGGTTACGTTGGCTCCCGTACGCTTAGCTTATGCGGTGTGCCCTAAGAACGAGATATGTGCAGCTCCTATCGGGATTTGTCGGCACAGCGGGTGGTCTTGCTGGACTTGTTTTACCATTGTCGAGGATGTCTTGTAACCAGGATTCCGAGCCTGATCGGGTCTTCCCGCTAGAAGGAATATCCTTCGTTGACCATGAGAGCTTGTGATGGGCTAAGTTGGGACACCCCTGCAGGTATTTAAACTTTCGAAAGCCGTGCCCGCGGTTATGGGCAGATGGGAATTTGTTAACGTCTGGTTGTAGAAAACCTGAAGTTAACTTTAATTAAAATACATCAACCGCGTGTGTTACCGTGATGGTCTCTTCTCGGCGGGGTCCGGGAAGTGAACACGGTGTTGGAGTAATGCTTGACATAGGTTGTTCTAGGATCACTTCTTGATCATAGTTGTTCGACCGTGCTTTTGCCTTCTCTTCTCTCTCTCATTTGCGTATGTTAGCCACCATATATGCTAGTCGCTTGCTGCAGCTCCAGATCATACCTTTTACCCTACCTATAAGCTTAAATAGTCTTGATCGCGAGGGTGTGAGATTGCTGAGTCCCCGTGACTCACAAATACTTCCAAAACCAGTTTGCAGGTGCCGATGTTACCGAGCAGGTGACGCAACCAAGCTCAAGGAGGAGCTCGATGAAGATCTTGTCCTTTGTGTTGTTTCGTTCTAGTTGATCAGTAGTGGAGCCCAGTTGGGGTCGATCGGGGATCTGTGTAGCTTTTGGGGTAGTCTTCTTTTATTTTGGTTCCGTAGTCGGACCTTGTTTGTATCTGGATGATGTAATGCTTTATTCATGTAATTGTGTGAAGTGGCGATTGTAAGCCAATTATGTATCTCTTTCCCTTATGTATTACATGGGTTGTGTGAAGATTACCTCACTTGCGACATTGCTTTCAATGCGGTTATGCCTCTAAGTCGTGTTTCGACACGTGGGAGATATAGCCGCATCGAGGGCGTTACACGTATCTTGTGCGACCTTGAGCCTTTGCTTCTGTTTCTTCAGGCTCCTTGCTATGGCAATAAGCCTTCTGCGGAGGTTTTCTTGCTCCAAGTGCATTTCCGGGATGATGTGTGCATCTTTGTCCGGACTGTTTTCTTCCCCAGACGGGGTTTGATGAGGCTTATCCTTGGCGTCATCGTGGTCGGACGTTGGATCCGTACTATGTTTGTAGTTTGCATCTTGATCGTGCTCTACCACCAGGGTGGTGCAGTCGTTGTTTCTTCTAGAGTCAACTGGACTGTTATTTCCTCTTGCGCTGTTATCGCTGTTTTTGCTATGGCGGGACTTAGAGCGGCGCCGCTGACGTCGGCCCGGGGTTGCTTGGAGGGGGCATCCTCCACTGTCTCTTTGCCATTGCCCTCTATGGGTGTATCCACCATGTATACATCATGTGATGAAGTGGCGGTCCAGCGCCCTATGGGCGGCGGTTCCTGTTCGTCTCCTACGTCGTCGTCCATGCCGTCGATGTCTTCGGAGTCGAAGTCGAGCATGTCGGTTAAGTCGTCGACAGTGGCTACTAAGTGGGTGGTGGGTGGGCAACGAATTTCTTCGTCGTCCGCATCCCATTCTAGCCGGACATAGTTCGGCCAAGGTTCTCCTGACAGGGAGAGAGACCTTAATGAATTTAGCACATCTCCGAAAGGTGAGTGCTGAAAGATATCCACGGAGGTGAACTCCATGATTGGCGCCCCGTCGGATTCGACAGGCACGGATATAGGCGGCTCGGAGTCCGTGGCCGGGGATAAATCCAGTGGTTCGGCGATGCGGCTCTCGGAAGGGGTGAAGTCAGTATTTGGCTCTATCGCCACTTAGAGTGCGGCCTCCATGGCGGGGTCTATCGCTCTGCTCTCGGATGGCGCAATTTCCCCCGGATTAACGGCCGGAGTAGCTGCGGATGTGATCTCCCGAACACTGTCCGACGGCAGAGTTACGTCTTGCTCGTCGCGACTGTGCGGCGCGTCCGACATGGGCTTGAATCCGTCGAAGATCAAGTCTCCGTGGATGTCAGCCTTGTACTTCAAGTTTCCAAATCTGACCTGATGGACAGGGGCGTAGCTTTCGATCTGCTCCAGATGGCCAAGCGAATTGGCCCGCAGTGCGAAGCCGCCGAATACGAAGATCTGTCCGGGGAGGAAAGCCTCCCCTGGACCGCATCGCTAGCGATGATCTGATGAGATGATGAGGACATGGCTACCACAGTTACACCCATATCCCTTGTTGTTTTACCTCTTGGAACAGTTGCTAGAGCTCAGATACGCCAATTAAATTATCAGGTACTTTCGTTTCTTGGTAATGTTTCTAGTGTTCATGAGAATATGATGCTGCCTAACTTAGATACATTGTGTTGCTTGCAATGAAGGGCCTAGCACGGACAAGAAGGGATGAACATTGGAGCAATGGTCAAGCACGAGATTGAAGGTGCGTGCAAAGAGAACAAAGAACGGAGGTTCAAGTGGAGATTTCCGGACTTTGAAGCCACCATGATGACATACAAGAAGATTGACGAAATATACAAGAAGATTGACGAAATTTCGTCCATAGCTTATTATTGGTGTTGCGCCAGCTTATTTTGGGCCAGGCCCATGTAATCTATTTTTAGAGTCCATGTTGTAGGGGAAACGACTTAGGAGGTGTTTTAGTCCCACCTTGCCAAGGGTGGACAAAATCCCCTCTCTTTTCCCTATAAATATAGCCCTTAAGGCATCATTTAGATTGGGGTTTTATTTAGTTAGAAGTTAGCCATCGCTGCAACTTCGTGTACTCGTTTGTCCAACGACCAGACCAGAGCCGCTTATGAAACCCACTTTATCATACTTCGTCCATACTCGCAATATCAGATTGCTAATCATATTCTTGCTTGTTCTTCCGATTGCTTGCAGGAATAGACCTTCGTGGTCAGGTGATCGTGCTCCAGCAGTGGTCAATAACCTCCCGGAGTGGTTTTAGCGATTGCTTAGGCGCAAAACGTCGTGCACGTTTGTAGTCGGATCGTCAAAAGTCTCTCCACCAAATCGATAGTTATCATCTCATCGAAAAGATCGGGACCCTCGCCCACCTCTATTAAGTGGTATCAGTTTTCAGGTTACTCGGTGAGATTTTCCAGTTTTTCATAGTTAGATTGCATAAGTTCTTCATACCTATAGTCCAAGAAAAAGCCACAAAAAAAGTTAGATTAGTTCATCATATCCCAGACAGTCTGAGCCTTTGCGCCATTGCCACTTAGGTTTTGTTTTGTTGAATTTTCAGTTACATCGTGTGTCGAGTCGCTGGTTTTAGTGTCTAGTCTTTTAGAGTTTCGAGTTCTAGTCACATTTTTTTCACGCCGCGTCCGCTCACACCATCATCCACTTCATTGTGATGTTTCTTTGCCACTAATTTTCTTCACCACCGTTGTTGCTATCACCACCATTCATCCGCTGCTGGCGTTCATCGCCGTCTTAGAGCATCATTCATCTCGAGGAGAGAAACAATTGAGAAAAGTTTCAAGCAAAAAAGGGATCTTTTTAGGCAAGTTTGATCCCGTAGGTGCTTTTGGAGAACGAGACCAAGAGATAAAAGCAGTCCAGATTTGTTTGATCCACGAGGCAAAAAAAAGAAGGAAAGGGCACTTGCGCTGGAGCTTGGATCTTGGAAATAAAAGGGAGTTGTGTCACGTGAGGAAGGTCCAAAGGGAGTACAAGGGCGTTTGGAAAGTTGTGCTCTCAAGAAAAGTACTAACCATCACGTCACCTGATCCTTGGAGATCGCAACAAAAAAAATAGAGCAAAAAAAGGAGGACGTGCAGATCTATTCAGAAGGGAAAGAGAAAGAGTTTGTTGGAAAGTTTGGATATTCTTTTATTTCGAATCAACTCTCGGGAAAATAGATCAGACCAAATCCTCCTTGAAAGGCAACTTGGATCAGCCGCATAAAAAAAAGGAAGGACCAATATTTCGTTTGGATCTTTGAGAAAAATCAATAAGGAAAGTTTGAGCGTCCAAAAAAAATGGGGTACAGATCCGTACTAGTTTCCCTTTAAATCAGCACTAGGATGTTGCTGATTTGGAAAGCTAGATTCGTGGCTATCCTTTGAGATATTTGTCACGCTTTTGAATTTGGCAAGAAATAAAAGAGCACATAATCACGTTCGCTTGGTAAGGAAAGTGCAAATCGTTTGGATCCTACCATACAGGCTGGAGATTTGGCTCATCATGTAAAAAAAAGCAGGAGAGAGAGAAGGTACGTACAAAATATTCGGAGGGACATCTCACGCACAAGTTTGGCACATCAGTTCATACGGCAGGTTGAAAAAAAAGCACAACTTTCGGTTGGTTGGACGTTTCCTTGAAAAAAAAGAAGTTCTGATTCGTTTTTGTTTTGGACTTGGTCCTTTTTTGTGGTAAACCGGGAGACAAGAAATTGAAGAAATGAAGGAAGAGAGTTAGAAAAAAAAGGGAGGAAGTGCTGATCGTGTCTTTTGTTTGGAAAGAGCTGATCTGTTGGTTGTTTTGGAGAGAGAGCATAAGGAAAGATTAAGAAAAAGGGCAAGTGGTGATCCACATATCTGGGACGTCCAACCACTAGCATCCAACGTGATTTGGGTAAAGGTGAAAAAGAGGGAGGTGCAAATTGTTTGGATTCAAGCGTCATGCTGTTGGACTTATTAAAAAAAATAGAGAGAGAGTCCACCTTAGTTTTTGCCACGTTGCTTGGTTGACAATTGAAAAAAAAGATTGCACGTTGCTTGATACTCCTTAATAGAGGTGAGGGTCCCGATCTTTCGATGAGATGATAACTATCGATTTGGTGGAGACGACTTTGACGATCCGACTACAAACATGCACGACGTTGCGCCTTAGCAATCGCTAAACCAACTCCGGGAGGTTATTGACCACGCTGGAGCACGATCAACCTGACCACGAAGGTCTATTCCTGCAAGCAATCGAAGAACAAGCAAGAATATGATTAAGCAATCTGAATATTGCGAGTATGGATGAAGTATTGATAAAAGTGGGGTTTCATAAGCGGTCTTGGTCTGGTCGTTGGACACAAACGAAGTACACGAAGTTGCAGCGATGGCTAACTTTTAACTAAATAAAACCCCAGTCTAAACGAAGCCTTAAGGGCTATATATATAGGGAAAAGAGAGGGGATTTTGTCCACCCTTGGCAAGGTGGGACTAAAACACCTCCTAAGTCCTTTCCCCTATAATATGGACTCTAAAAATAGATTACATGGGCCTGGCCCAAAATAAGGTGGCGCAACACCAATAATAAGCTATGGAGGAAATTTATGAAAGGCCATCTTGTATATTTCGTCCATCTTCTTGTATGTCATCATGGTGGCTTCAAAGCCGGAAATCTCCACTTGAACCTCCGTTCTTGTTCTCTTTGCACGCACCTTCATCTCCGTGCTTGACCATGCTCCAATGTTCATCCTTCTTGTCTGTGCTAGGCCCTTCAATTGCAAGCAACACAAATGTATCTAAGTTAGGCAGCATCATATTCTCATGAACACTAGAAACATTACCAAGAAATGAAAGTACCTGATAATTTAATTGGCGTATCTGAGCTCTAGCAACTGTTCCAAGAGGTAAAACAACAGGGGATATGGGTGTAACTGTGGTAGCCATGTCCTCATCATGATCGAAGGAGCCATCAAGCATTATGGTGACGACACAGTGGAACTCTAATGAAAGCACCAATGTCGGTGTCAAAACCGGCGGATCTTGGGTAGGGGGTCCCGAACTGTGCGTCTAAGGCGGATGGTAACAGGAGGCAGGGGACACGATGTTTACCCATGTTCGGGCCCTCTTGATGGAGGTAATACCCTACGTCCTACTTGATTGTTCTTGATGATATGAGTATTACAAGAGTTGATCTACCATGAGATCAAAGAGGCTAAACTCTAGAAGCTAGCCTATGGTATGATTGTCTGTTGTTCTATGGACTAAAACCCTCCGGTTTATATAGACACCGGAGGGGGCTAGGGTTACACAAGGTCAGTTACAAAGGAGGAGATATACATATCCGTATTGCCTAGCTTGCCTTCCACGCCAAGTAGAGTCACATCCAGACACGGGACAAAGTCTTCAATCTCGTATCTTCATAGTCCAACAGTCTGGCCAAAGGATATAGTCCGGCTGTCCGGAGATCCCCTAATCTAGGACTCCCTCAGATGCCCTAACGCGGTATGAGGTGATACCGGTGAAGGGGGGGAAACATCCGGGAAAATATCCCAGGTGTTTCGCGTTTTGGATAGATGAACCGGAGGAGGAAAATGGCGTGTTCGCTATGCTAGGGATGTGTGGCAGACGAACGGGTTGCGTATTCGGATTCGTCTCGTCGTTCTGAGCAACTTTCAAGTACAAAGTTTTTCGATCCGAGCTACGGTTTATTTAATATGATTTTCTAAAGTTTTTATTAATTTTTGGAATTTAATTATTTATATCAACATTATCCAGGATAGTAAATGATGACGTCAGCATGACATCATGCTGACGTCAGCAGTCAACTATGCAGTTGACTGGGTCAACTACTGTGGGGCCCACATGTCATTAGTTGTTTAATTAGAGGTTAATTAAACAGGGTCAATTAGTTTAATTAGTGGTTAGGTTAATCTAATCAGGATTAATTAGTATAATTAATTTTTAATTTTAATTAATATTTATTAATCATTTTTAATTATTTTTTAAATTTTGTTTTCGTTTTAGGGGCATGGGCCCCCCTAGTCAGTGGCCCAGAGGGCCACTGCGGGGCGGGTGCTAGCGGGCGCTGATGCCCAGCCTGTTTGGGCACTTGCCCAGGACGATAGGGGGTGCCGGTCAGGAACGAGGCCACGACGAGGGCGCTGTCGGGTGAGGGGAAGCGGTGGCCAACGCGGAGAGACGGCGGCCACGCGGCCAGAGAGCAAAAGCAGAGGCCGGGCGCGGCGGGGCTTTGCGCGAGCAGCGCGGGGGTGCGGCCAAGCGCCGGCCGGAGGCGAGACAAAGCGAGGCCAGAGGCGAGCATGTGCGGCAACAGCGCAGCAGCATACGCGCGCGCGGGGGCCGGACAGAGGCGGCCAGCGGGATGCAGGTTGTTGGCGGCTTGGACGGAGGAGGACCACAGCGTCGCCGGCGGCGAGCGGGCAGACGCCATGGCTCGGGCGAGCCCGAAGGAGGGGTTGCGGGGCACGTTTCGTCGTGGGGCGAGGGAGCGGCGCAGGGGAAGGAGCAGCAGGGGTGCGGAGTGTCGCGGAACGATGCGCTGCGGGCGCCAGTCCCAGACGCGTGCGGGCGCGCACTTCTCGCGGCGGGGTGGCGTGCTGTGCGAGCCGCGGCGCGGGCGCGCGCGACCTAGTGGGGGGGAGGGGAAACAGGGCGGTGGCGCGGTGCGTGCGTGGGTGGCCACGAGCGGCGTAGCCGCGGTGTGCGCGAGGCGGAGCGGTGCGGCGGAGGAGCAACGGCAGGATCGGCCAGGCGCGGCCGGCAGCGCGGGACGGCAAGCAGCGTGGCCACGGAGGGCGGCACGAGCGGCGTGGCAAGGCGGTGTCCGGAGCGGGGCGTGAGGTGCGGGAGAGAGGGGGTGGAGACCGAGCCTCATCGCAGGTGTAGGGAGCATGGTAATGGGGCACGAGGAGGAGGTCGAGGAAGACGGCGACGGTCACGGGGAGGCGGTCCGGCGACGGGCGCGGCGCCGAGGTGGAGGAGGGAGGCCGGTGAGGAGGCGGCACGACGTTGGGGTTGCTCCGGCGATAGGAATCGGCAGCGGCGGCGTGGTCTGTTCCCCACCCCGATCCAGATGGGATCGAGAGTGGTGGGGGGGGGGGAGAGGGAGTGAGCGAGTGGGGGAAAGTGGGAGTGTCGGTTAGGGTTTCAGTGGGTGAGGGGATAAGGAGGAATGGGGGGGAGTGGCCGGTTGAGCCGGCTAGGCGGCCTGGTGGCCTGCTGGGCCGTGGCCCAGTGGGGAAGGCTTTTTCTCTTTTCGGTTTCTTTTACTTTTTATTTATATTTTCTATTTTTTGTTTTCTTTTATTTATTTTCCTATCCTTTGTAATTCTCTTTAAAATATTTAAGCATCCTGAAAAAGTGTGGCACCTACCTCTTAAATACCTAGGCATTACTTAGCACACTCCGAACATTTTTGTTTTAAATTTTGTAAACTTTTGTAATTTAACTTTATTTTAAATTTGAATTTGAATCGGTTTTGAACTAACCCAAGATTAACTATAGTGACAGAGGTGATGTGGCATCGTTGGCATGGGATTACTGTAGCTTGATTATCCGGGCGTTACATGCTCCCAGATAGTGAAGCAATGTAGTTGGTCTTGTCAAAATAATGAATTCAAATCAGACTTCGGATTTCTTCAGTTAGGCAACTATGATGGAATTTTGGGACTTCATTGGCTAGCAAACCGTAGTCCAATGGTAATAGATTGGGATCAAAAATGGTTTTCATTCCAGTCTCAAGGAAACTGGGTCACATTACAAGGTGTACTACCTGATGACTGCACTTTTACAGTTATGAGTGTGGAATTGGCTGACACAGAAAACAAAGAAACCAGTTCTCACATTCCTGAAGTACAAGCACTGTTGGAAAAAATTTCTTCTGTATTTGACGATCCAAAAGGACTACCACCTAGGAGGCAGTATGACCATACTATACCACTTATACCTGGTGCTACACCAGTGGCTGTTAGACCTTATAGAGTGGCTCCCCACTTGAAAACAGAGATGGAAAAACAAGTAAAAGAGTTACTGAAAAATGGTATGGTCAGACTAAGTCGTAGCCCCTTTTCCTCTCCTGTGTTGATGGTCAAGAAGAAGGATGGCACTTGGCGCATGGTAGTGGACTATAGGCATTTGAATGCTATAACAGTGAAGGGAAAATATCCTATACCTGTGATAGATGAGTTACTGGATGAATTGCATGTGCTTGCTGGTTTACTAAACTGGACTTAAGGGCATGCTACCACCAAATCAGAATGGCCCCTGGTGAAGAGTTTAAAACTGCATTTCAAACTCATGAAGGTCATTATGAGTTCTTGGTCATGGGTTTTGGACTGTCTGAAGCTCCTGGTACATTCCAAGCTACTATGAATTCTGGTCTACCTGCACTCAGGGAATTTGTTTTGTTATTTTTTGATGATATCCTGATTTTCAGTAAAACCTTGAAGGAACATCTGTTGCATGTGGAAAAGGTCCTCAGCACCTTGCAAGAAAAGCAGTGGGAAGTCAAGTTGAGCAAGTGTTCCTTTGCACAGCAGTAAATTGCTTATTTGGGTCATGTCATCAGTGACAAAGGGGTTCTATTGATCCTTCTAAAATTCTAGCAGTTCAAAACTGGCCCACTCCTGCCAATGTAAAAGAGATTAGGGTTTTTTTGGGGCCTCACTAGCTACTACAGGAAATTCATTAGAAACTATGGTGTGATTAGTAAACCCTTGGCTGAACTATTAAGGAAAGGCACATTGTTTGTGTGGACCCCAGCTGCTGAAACTGCTTTTGTCACTCTCAAGGAAGCTCTAGTACAAGCACTTGTCCCGGCCCTCCCTGATTTCTCCTTGCCATTTGTACTAGAGACTGATGCTTGTGATACTGGTATAGGAGCAGTACTTATGCAAAAAGGGCATCCTCTTGCATTTGTCAATAGAGCCTTAGGTCCAAAGAACAGAGGATTATCTGTTTATGAAAAAGAATATCTAGCTATTCTTCTGGCAGTGGAACAGTGGAGGCCCTATTTGCAGTTTCAAGAGTTTGTGATCAAAACATATCAGAAAAGCCTGACTCATTTATCTGATCAAAGGTTGCATACACCCTGGCAGCAGAAAGTCTTCACCAAACTCCTTGGTCTCAATTGTAAGATCTGGTACAAAAAGGGCACAGATAACTCTGCTGTAGATGCTTTATCCAAGAGACCTCATCCTCCCTCTCAAGTCATGTCCATCTCTTCTTCTCAGCCCTCTTAGTTACAGGAAATTGTGGACAGCTATCAACAAGATCCTAAAGCTCAAGAGTTGTTGCAACAATTGGCTGTGGACCCAACATCCAAACCTTCCTATACCTTGGTTAATGGATTAATCAGGTACAAAAACTGCATATGGATTGGCAATGATGTACAACTGCAAGCTAAGATTTGCAATGCTTTTCATGCTACTCCAGTTGGTGGGCATTCTGGTTTTCCTGTGACTTACAGAAGAACTCATGCCCTGTTCAAATGGTATGGAATGAAAGCTCTTATTAAGGAGTTTGTGCAATCTTGTGTAACCTGCCAGAAAGCTAAGCATGGGAGAATCAACTATCCTGGGTTGTTATCTCCTTTACCTGTTCCAAGCAAAGCCTGGGAAACAGTTACCATGGATTTTATATCTGGCCTTCCTCCTTCTGATCATTTTGATTACATAATGGTGGTCATTGATAAGTTCACTAAGTATGGCCACTTTATTCCAGTCAAACATCCTTACAATGCCCCTAAGATTGCTGAACTTTTCCTGGATAACATCTACAAATTGCATGGCATGCCCCTGTTTTTTGTGTCAGATAGAGATCATGTATTTACCAGTCAGTTCTGGCAAACCCTCACAAAAAGGACTGGTGTAACTCTTAATATGAGCACTGCCTACCACCCAGAAACAGATGGTCAAACTGAGAGAGTGAACCAACAAATTGAATGTTTTCTCAGGTGCTTTATTTATGCTCACCCCAAGAAATGGAGCAAGTGGTTGTCTCTTTGTGAATTTTGGTACAATACAAATTGGCACTCCTCTTTGGGGAGATCTCCATTTGCAGTTCTGTATGGCCAAGAACCTCGGTACTTTGGTGTTCCAGCTCAAGACACTATAGCTCCATAGGATGTCCAGCAGTGGCTCGATTCCAGGGCTGTGGTGCAAGCTTCTGTCAGGAAACACTTGCTATGAACTCAGCAGAGAATGAAGATACAAGCTAATAAGAAAAGAACTGACCGAGTGTTTGCTGCTGGTGATATGGTCTTTCTGAAACTCCAACCATATGTGCAACAATCTGTGGCTTCTAGGACTAACCAGAAGTTATCCTTTCGTTACTTTGGGCCATTTCAAGTGTTGGAACGTATTGGTGAAGTGGCATATCGCCTGGATCTTCCTCAAGACAGCAAGGTACACCCCGTGTTCCATGTTTCACAATTGAAGCAGTTTATTTCTCCAAAGTACACGGTTCAGAAAGTACTTCCCGCACCTGAACATGCACTGCGAGTCCCTATCCGAGTACTACAACAACGCATGTGACGCAAGAACAATCGATCCATTGCCCAGATCTTGGTGGAATGGAGTGGTGATCCGCAAACTGAGCCAACTTGGGAAGACAAGGATGCTTTGCGCCAGTTATTTCCGCGAGCGCCGGCTTGGGGCCAAGCCGGGTTTCAAGAACGAGGGGATGTCAGCAGCCCGATCGTCAACACTGAAGATGATGCTGATCGAGAAGAGACGCGGGAAGCGAGCAACTCAAGTCATGGGCCGGCAGGCTGGCCCATCCGTAACAAGAGGGTTCTCCAGTGGCTTGCAAGCCCAGACTGGGCCCGCTAAGCGGGTGTAACGGTAGAGAGGGTTTAAATACTTCCCATCATCATCAGTAAAGGACAGGAAGGAACGGGAGGCTTCGGCCTGGCTCGAGCGTGTGTGCGTGATTTGTAATTTGAATTGCTGTGTGGGCGTGGTTGGGAGGACAGCTAAACCAAATTCAAACCTAGATCTCGTTCATGGAGGTAGCAGGATCCTTACACATTGTTGGTATTTATACCTCTAAAATTTTCATGTGCTCAAATTTGCACCTCTTCTATCTAGTTCGTCAAATTTGCTCTTCATCCATCTTCTCTCTCCCTCTCTCTCGCGCACCATAGAACGCCAAAAGCGTCAGTCATGTCGTTGTCGCCTCGTCAGAATTAACTCCCGCACGCACGACCAACGACAACTCCGAGCGTCGAAATCATGTTCGCGAGCTTCACCTCTCTCTGCTTAATCTTCCCATGGAATAATTGGACCCACACGCGCCGTAGTGACGGATCCTTTCTAGTCTTCCCCGGCTCCGTTGTTGTGCCATCGCTGTCCGATCTCCTCTAGTCTTCCCCGGCTCCGTTGTTGTGCCATCGCTGTCCGATCTCCTCTAGTCTTGGACACCGGCAGATTCCCTCGGGTTCTAAAGCTTTGACATGACCCCTAGAATCTCTTGGCACATCCCAGGTATCCTCATGTCCCCTAGAACATCTACTCACGAGTGCCTTCTCCGGCTGCCGTTGTTGACGAGCATGGCCTTGCTCCTGGACCTCCCTGAGCCTATCGACCAAGCCAGTGTGATAAAGGTGAGCCCTTCTTCCTCCTAGGCCCCCTCCTTGTCTCTCGTGCCCTTTGTTACCTTGTCACCGAGCAGTATTGACCACCGCCATTAGAGCTTGTTGTAGTTCCATCTCCCAATCACTCTAGGTCAGTGCAATCTCACGCCCGCGAGCTCCCGCACACACTTGCAAGCCCATAGGGTTTAGTTATAGCCTTTTCAAAGTAAGAGTATCGGTGATATAAGAAGCACAGAAATTGGACTTGTCTATAGACACTTATGGAAATGTGCTCACATGTTAGTTATGGACGCAAAGCAAAATAAAGGCGGAAGGTGTCGGCGTCCTGGGAACAGGGGTAACTAGACTTGCCTGCCTGCGGCTCAGGGCGTGGCTCCACCCGCGGCCTGGTACGACCCAACTTCAACAACCAACACTCAAGACCCTCGCGAGGGGCCAAGCCTCGCGAGACGGACGACACAAGACCTCCTCAGGGGCAGCCTCGCTAGGCTGGCTCGCAAGGAGCGGAGAGATCGAGGCAAGGGGCACCTCGTAAGGTTCTCATGACGTGAGCCATGACGACCAAGGCCAGGCAGGCACCAGCGGGCGCAGGATGCCAGTTTCCTCTTCGATGCTAAAGAGGCAGGCGTAGGTGCGGAGTCCCAAGGCGTTAGGCAAAGGTTTCCATATCGGTGCAACGAGACCAAGACCAGCAGGACGACAAGACGGAGGTCACCACGGAGCCCACGACAGCGTCACCACCGGAGCCTTTGGCAGGCGAAGACCACCTTTTGTCAGGATAACTTGTACTCGTTGTCCCCTTTGAATTGGCCGTTGTGGGATCTCTTCCCGCCTAATATTTGGGAAGATGACCCGGGCCTCTATACATAGGGCTAGCCACCACCGTAGCCAGGATCGGCTCATCTAGAGAGAGAGGCTCATCAAGGGACGGATCACTTAGATCATACCCAGCCACACAAGCTCATCGAGCTCAAGAACACCTCTCCTCAGGAGGTTGTTCTTCACTTCTACTTGTTCATCTCCAGTGCCGGTGTCAAAACCGGCGGATCTCGGGTAGGGGGTCCCGAACTATGCATCTAAGGCAGATGGTAACAGGAGGCGGGGGACACAATGTTTACCCAGGTTCGGGCCCTCGCGATGGAGGTTATACCCTACTTCCTGCTTGATTGATCTTGATGATATGAGTATTACAAGAGTTGATCTACCACGAGATCGTAGAGGCTAAACCCTAGAAGCTAGCCTATGATTATGATTGTTGTTGTCCTACGGACTAAACCCTCCGGTTTATATAGACACCAGAGGGGGCTAGGGTTACACAGAGTCGGTTACAAGGGAGGAGATCTACATATCCGAATTGCCAAGCTTGCCTTCCACGCAAAGGAGAGTCCCACCCGGACACGGGACGAAGTCTTCATTCTTGTATCTTCATAGTCCAACAGTCCGGCCGAAGGATATAGTCCGGTTGTCCGAGGACCCCCTAATCCAGGACTCCCTCAGTAGCCCCTGAACCAGGCTTCAATGACGATGAGTCCAACACGCAGATTGTCTTCGGCACTGCAAGGCGGGTTCCTTCTCCGAATACTCCATACAAGATTTTGAACACAAGGATCATGTCCGGCTCTACAAAACAAATTCCACATACCACCGTAGAGAGTATAATATTTCCACAAATCCAATATGCTGACAACTTTTCATAACGTGACATCACGCCATGGCCCGGTCATTATTCGGACCATTTTTTCTCAACCAGCCACTACACATATTGCGAGGCGGTTTTCTTAGTACGTCTTGTCGAAGCAGAGATCGTGTCCCCTTATCACGAGATTCTCATCAATACGGGTGTGGGTAACCCAACCACGCCATCAATTACGGCGCTTGGGGAATAAGCGAGTTTACCAGGCAGGTGGGGAGGCGCATAGCTTCTTCCGCCCTTATAAAGGGACAAGGACTCCTCCTTTTCACCCACGCCTTCTTCCTTGCCCATCCATTCTTGCGCACTCGTGCCCCAGCGCCCAAGTTCGCATTTTCTCCGCAAAACCACTCCAAACATGTCCGGAGCGGGAGGCAAGTGGATGGTCTCCTCTATTACGGAGGAGAACATTACGAAGCTCCGGGAAGCCGAATACCTGGCCGCAGATATCGTGCACCGGCTCCCAGATGCGGGGCAGATCGTCCCTACCCCCGAACCCTACAAAAGGGTTGTATTCCTTACCCATTTTGTCCGCGGGCTGGGATTTCCCCTCCACCCATTTGTCCGCGGGCTCATGTTCTACTACAGGCTGGACTTCCAAGATCTGGCCCCCAATTTCATCCTCAACATCTTGGCGTTTATCGTCGTGTGCGAGGCCTTCCTCCGCATCAAGCCCCACTTCGGCCTGTGGCTGAAGACCTTCAACGTTAAACCGAAGGTGGTGGTCGGCCAGCAAGCGGAGTGCGGAGGCTCCATGGTTGAAAAAATGCCCAACGTCACCTGGCTCGAAGGCTCCTATGTAGAGACAATGAAGGGGTGGCAATCGGGGTGGTTCTACATCACCGAGCCGCGTGACACCAACTGGGTGGCGTCCCTCGAATTTCGATCCGGCATCCCCACGTGGATCACCTCCTGGAAAGAGAAGGGCCTATCCTGGGGTTCATCGGTGGAGCTGACCGGACTCCAGAACTGTGTTAAAAACATGATAAGCAAGAAAATCAAGCTTGTCAACGTGGTCCAGGTCATGCTCTTCCGCCGGATCCTCCCGTGTCAAAGACGGGCATTCAATATGTGGGAGTTCGACCTGGCTAAGCACCAGACGCTGCGAGAGCTCTTCGACACGACACACCAGGACATCTAGGGGGTGCTGTTCAAGTCCGCCGAGGTACCTCCTCCCCTTACCGAGGATCGCAGACTCAGCGCAAAGCCCCCAGCCAATCCGGTAAGCTTCTTATATCTCATAAGACGTTTCTTTCCCTAGTATAATCATGTGGGGGATCTAAGCCTCCACCCCATTTAACAGGAATGGGTCGTGACAGCGGAGCGGATCGATTGTCCGGCCCCACTGCCTGAGGATCCAGCAAGTGCTCTATTAACAGAGATGCTGGCTCTGGCGCCCTATGAGGCACCGGAGAAGAAGGCCAAGAAGAAGGCCACGGGGACTAGGAAAGGTCTCGAGCGCAAGGTCATATCGGACTCATCGTCCGATAACACTAAGGCGCCCTCCTCCCACGAAAACGAGGAGGATGAAGAGGAAAGTTCTCCCCCCAGCTGGGAGAGATAAGAAAAGGAAGGCCGCCCCGTCAGGGGAAGCCGAAGGGTCCAAGAAGGGAAGGACTCTCCTTCCGGACTACTCCACGAGGCCACTTGTAGCGACAAGGAGTGGTTACCTAGGGACAAGCCCCTGGCGAAGTTGTAAGTATCCGGGTACCGTAATTATTCTTGGTATGTTTCATTTTATTACTTCTTATCATGCCGAACATGATCATGCAGCCCCTCCAAAGCCCATATCGACGTATCCTCTTCGGATGAGTCTTTGGGCCCGTCGGAGATGAACAACAATTCAATCCCGATCGCCTCCTCCCCCCTCCCCACGGACGACGTCAAGGTGCTGTCTTAAAGGGTACCGAACCAAGGGGAGACAGTTCCGGAAGCGCCCCAAGGCGACATTCCGGATGCTGGGCGCACAAGGGGAAAGACTCCCATGGGCTCTAATGCCCGGGGCAGCAAGTCTGTTCCTGTAACACCCACAATGCGGCTATATCTCCCACGTGTCGGGGCACGACTTAGAGGCATAACCGCATGGTAGACATGCCGCAAGAGGGGTAATCTTTACACATCCCATGTACTGAATAAGAAAGGGATAAAGAGTCAGCTTACAATCTCCACTTCACACAGTACATAAATATAACATACATCATCCATAATACAATCAAGGTCCGACTACAGAACCAAAATAAAGAAAGACAACCCCAAATGCTAGATCCCCGATCGCCCCGACTGGGCTCCACTACTGATCAACTGGAAACAGAACAACACAATGAACACGGCCTTCATCGAGCTCCCATATGAGCTCAGTTGCGTCACCTGCACTGGTATCATTGGCACCTGCAACTGTGTGGAAGTATTTGTGAGCCACGAGGACTCAGCAATCTCACACTCGCGAGATCAAGACTATTTAAGCTTATGGGTAGGAAAAGGGTAGTAAGGTGGAGCTGCAGCAAACACTAGCATATATGGTGGCTAACTTATGCAAAAGAGAGCGAGAAGAGAAGCAATGCATGGTCGAGAAGCTAAAAGTGATCAAGAAGTGATCTGAAGCTACTTACGTTCAAACAAAACACGAGACCGTGTTCTCTTCCCGGACTCCGCCGAAAAGAGACCATCACGACTACACACGCGGTTGATGCATTTTAATTAAGTTAAGTGTCAAGTTCTCTACAACCGAACATTACCAAATTCACATCTGCCCATAACCGCGGGCACGGTTTTTGAAAGTTCAAACCCTACAGGGGTGTCCCAACTTAGCTCATCACAAGCTCTCACGGTCAACGAAGGATATTCCTTCTCCCAAGAAGACCCGACCAGACTCGGAATCCCGGTTACAAGACATTTCGACAATGGTAAAACAAGACCAGCAAAGCCGCCCAGATGTGCCGACAAATCCCGATAGGAGCTGCACATATCTCGTTCTTAGGGCACACCGGATGAACACTACGTACAAGTAAAACCAAACCTCAAGTTTCCCCGAGGTGGCGCTGCAAGTGGCTCTGTTTTGGACCAACACTCAGAGGAGCACTGGCCTGGGGGTTTAAAATAAAGATGACCCTCGGGCTCCGGAAACCCGAGGGAAAAAGGCTTAGGTGGCAAATGGTAAAACCAAGGTTGGGCCTTGATGGAGGAGTTTTATTCAAGGCGAAATGTCAAGGGGTTCCCATTATAACCCAACCGCGTAAGGAACGCAAAATCAAGGAACATAACACCGGTATGACGGAAACTAGGGAGGCAAGAGTGGAACAAAACATCAGGCATAAGGCTGAGCCTTCCACCCTTTACCAAGTATATAGATGCATTAATTAAATAAGAGATATTGTGATATCCCAACATATCCATGTTCCCAACATGGAACAAACTTCATCTTTACCTGCAACTAGCAACGCTATAAGAGGGGCTGAGCAAAAGTGGTAACATAGCCAAACAACAGTTTGCTAGGATGGTTGAAAAAGGTTAGAGGCTATCATGGCAATTTGGGAGGCTTGATAAACAAGTGGTAGGTAGCGCGACATAGCGATAGAGCGAACAACTATCAAGCAAAGATAGAAGTGATTTCAAGGGTATGGTCATCTTGCCTGAGATCCCGCAAGGAAGAAGAACGAGTCCATGAAGAAGACAAACGGACGTAGTCGAATGGATCCTCACAAACGCGACGTTATCGGAACTAACCCGAAGAAGCAGCACCGGAAAGAAGCAAACAACATAGTAAACAACCATCACATAAGCATGGCATGATGCACAATCAAGTATGATGCATGTCCGGTTTAATGAGGCATGGCATGGCAAGAGTGCACAAGCAAAACTACAAGTTAAGTGGAGCTCAAAATTCCACGAGACTTATTTAGTTCTCTCTCGTTTAGGAACCCATCAATATTAAATGTTGGTTAGCATGGCAAGAGGTGAAGCATACATAGACTAACTATCTAGTCAAGTTTAAATGAGGCCGGAAACAACAAACAACGATTTCGGTAAATCCCCATATGCATTTAGCAATTTGGTGCAACAACAATTTTAAACATTTAAATGTTATTATCATGATGCGAATGACATGTGCAAGTTATGCAATTTTAAGAAAATGTTGGCATGATAAGATATGAGGCATTTGTCATCGTGGCAGAAACGAAAGGGGTGCCACGGCAACGAATGCGAAAAAAATATGCCACGGCAACATATCGGTTCCGGTAGCTCATAGAGATACCGGTACAAAGGAAGGTGGCGGGAGCATGCAAAAGATGGTGGGGTGATCCCGGTAACCGGGTCCCCACGAGTTAGCGGCAGAAGAGGAGGACCGAGCAAGTGACAACTCGAACATGGTGCAAACATAGGGTGCAACTCATACATCACGCAACATTCGTCCACGGCGGTCGTCTCGATGTTATACCTTTGAAGTGTTCATTTTTGGGGCGGAACGAGTTTGACGGGATGTAGTTGTTCTCGCGACGGTAGTCGTTCACGTTCATAGTGGAAGTAATCGTTCACGTTCGTAGTGGAAGTAGTCGTTCACGGCCGTCATGGAAGTAGCGGTTCACGTGACGGTAGTTGAACTTGACGTTTGCGTTACACGGGTCTTCAGCGACGGTCGTCGTACATGGTTCGGAGTGGTACTTGCATCTTCGGACTTGTCAGTCTCGATTCTTGCGACGGTAGCGGTATATGTTTCGTTTTCGGAGAGGTACTTAACGAATCCAACGTCCTCGGGGCGACGGTAGTTGTACATGGTCCATGAGTCGTCGAACGTTCAAGGTCCAACTTGCGGGTCTTGCCGACATGAGGGGTACTTGGCGTTTTTGTGTAGACGAACTTGGCGCATCCGAAGGGTCATGGAGTACTGGTTTTTGGTGAAGTCCGGGTCTTCGGTGTCATGGTACTTGGCGTCCATGTAGTCGATCTTGCCGGTCTTGATGGTCCAAAACGAAGCAACACAAGGACCTCGGTGGGCAGCAACAAGGAGGCGATGGCAGAGCACTGGGTCTCGGTGGCCGGCGTCACCGGATCTCGCGGAAGGGAGGTTGATGCCTCGGGAGCTCGCGGGATCGAAGGTCATCGGTGCTGGAGTTGTTGCTGCTGTTCGAGGCGAAGCAGGGCACATGCGCGGACGAGGGCTTGAGGCGGCTGGCTCCGGGATGGAGGGCACGGAGGGAGGGGTTGACCCGGCCGCTGGACGGCGTCTCCGGTGAGAACCGAGTCGAGGCAGGGACATACCCAGGCGGCGGGGATGGACGGCGCCGGTGGAGATGCCTGGCAAAAGGCCAGTGGCGGGGATGGATGGCGCCGGCGAGGTCCGGCGACCAGGCGACGGGGGCACGCTGGCGATGATGAGGATCGGGCGCGGCAGCGCTGGTCGCCGGTATCAGGCCGCGTGGCCAGCAGGCAAGCAGCGAGGGCGAGGAGACGCGGGAGGCAGGGTTCTCAGACTTTAGCGGCGGCGGAGGTTGGTGGTGCTCGCGGGGCAGCGGAGGTCGTGGGCTGGCTGCAAGGAAGAGAGCGAGAGGAGGGAGAGATGGGGATCGGGAGAGAAGATGGTGCGCTGCGGGAAGGAGAGAGAGGGGGTCGAATGAGAGGTGAGGAGGGGATTGGGCTCCTGGCGGCGGAGGGAGGACGAGGGAACGATCGAGGGGAGGCTAGAGTTTACAGCGGGGCGCGGCTGGGCCTTAGAGGCCGGCCCGGATGAGAAGGAAGTGGCCAGAGGCCTGGCTGGACTGCTGGGCTCTCTTCTCTCTTTCTCTCTGCTCTTCTTACTTCTCTCTACAAACAGAAAAAGACAAAGAAGGAAAAGAGAGAAAGGAAGAAATGAGTGGACAAGAATTTGGGCATGGGGATTATTTTCCCGGACTCACAAAAATGCGCTGGTTCCGAGAAAATAGAAATGGCCAAGATCGAACGATAAGAATTCAAATTCATTTGAATTTAATTCAAATGGGTTTGAACTAGGACGAGGTTTTAGGAGTATCCAAAAATGTTGAGAATTTTGGTAGAGCTCCGGAAAATGGTAAAAGAAATATTGGCAAGGCTAGAGTGTCAAAACTTGACGAAGAAAAGGCCAAGGGATTTAATGTGCAAGTGGGTTCATGGGTAAGTCCAAAACAATGGAATATTTTATAATATCTCCCTAAATACCGAGAGGGTATGTTTTAAAGAGAAGCCACCATGTGAGTTCCCTCAATTTAAATGGATCGAAGATCCATACGGTTTATTTAGTTGAGTTGGAGAGATTAAAGACATGATGACATGATGCAATGCACATGATGCAACGATGAATGCAACAAGCAAAAACAAATCACACAATGAATCTCAGAAACCCTGGAAGGCATCTGAAGCTCCGGTCTTGGGACGTCACAGTGCCGATGCCCTCTGTCCATCCAGGGGCATCGGACCATTTTCTGGAAGCGCTTCGCGGCGCTTCCATTGACGAAGAGAACCGCACTATCATGAGTGCGGTGATCAAGAAGATTCAGTCCGCCAAAAGCGGACTGACTGAAGCCTGTGCCAGCCTCCTAACAGGCTTTGAGGTAAGTAATCAAATTATGATAAAATGTTACAGCATAGACAATATCCCCTGATGCTCTGTTTGGTGTTCGGAAGAAAGGCCGAACAGAGGATCAAATATTAATCACAGGAGTCTAATCAGAATATGTCTATGTGAATAAGTAGGCTTCACTCCTGGCCGCTGCCGCTCACACGGCGGAGGTCTCCGCACTGAAGCGGGACCTTGAGCGGTCCGAGGAAGAGCTCGGCCTTACCTAGAGGCAGCTCGAAGAGAACAAAGGTAAGTGACACCTCGTCTGTTTATTGATAAAGAAAAAGGAAACTGGTTGTTAGATCACAGGATCATCATGAATTTTGCTAGGGGCCACGACCGAAGTGGCGACCCTGAAGAAGGCGCTGTCCGAGGCCGAAGGCAAAGCGGCCAAGGAGCGCGCCGAGCGCGAGAAGCAAGAGGCCCGAGTCGGCGAGGTTCAGCAAGAGCTCCAGGAGTTTGTCAAGAAGGATGAGTCCTTGGAGCGTGACTCTAAGGTGTCCGAGCTTGGAAAGGCCTTCGAGAATGCACAAAATGCCAAGGCCGAAGCCCAAAAGGCCCTCCAGGAAATTGAGGCGTTCAGGAAGATAGCGGCGGGAAGGCATTCTTTATGCAAAGCAAGCATGTGAAGGAAACTTTCCTTTTACTTACCTGAATTTGGAGCTCTCCAGGAGCATTCGCAGATCTACCCAGCAGTGTGTCGGATGCCGCGGAGTTCTACCGGGCCGAGGAAGGGAGCTCGACGGAGAAGTTGTTCTGGTCTCAGTATACTGGGGCCGAACATCCAGAACAGCCGATGCCCTTGAGCGACCAGTTGAAGCAACTGGTCGAGCTTCACAAGGCGGCCGGACTGGCCATGAAGGGCCTCATAGTCCGGATGTGGCCTGGCGAGTCCCTGCCCGGCATCTATTTCGGCCTGGTAAGGCGGCTTGTGAACGCCTGCCCCCAGCTTGAAGTCATAAAGCGATCCGTCTGCATTCAGGGTGCGCGCAGGGCTTTTGCCCGGGCGAAAGTGCACTGGGCGAAGATGAACGCCAAAAAGCTGGTGAAGGAGGGGCCGTCGGAGGGCAAGGAGCATCGCCATCCTAAAAAGTATTAGGCAGTGTCCTGAAGGGTGCTCGCCTTGTGGCAGAGGAATGTGCTAAGGATGTAATATTTGAATGAATGTACTCATGTGATCCTGTAATGTGAAACGAGTTCATGTGCGCTATGTAACGCTTGTTAATTTAAAATATTACCTTCTGTGCGTCCGTTTATAAAATTTGAGAGTTGGTCAGTCGTCGGCTTCTGCCCCCATGTAACTAGTACTGAGGTGTTCGGGATAAACCTGATCACTCTTTATCCCAGTTTTGGGTCCTTCGAAGGAGGTGTTCAGCGCAACAAACCAGGCAATCGAACTATACAGCTTTATCACTCTCACTTAGCCATAGAAGTCTACAATTTTAAATTTTGGCGAAGACCCTAGTATTCGGAAGGCCAAACTTGGGGCGCTATGTACGCCTAAATCGGACAAGGCCGACTCCTCGCCCGAAGCAGAAAAAAATCTTTAAGGATTTGAGACCTCTCGAACAGCGACCAGCTCTCGCCGCATCATGACAGTCAGTTTTCGGCTTTCTCTACTGAGGTGCTCGTCCGGAAGAACCAGGACACAATCGCAATAGTTCTCCCAGCTGTACCTTAGCCGATCTAGCGGAACGTAAGGTACCAAAACATGTGATGAGGACATGAATACCTTGGATACGACCAAAAATATTGCATACATGCATATTTGTCAGTTGATTTCTAGTGCAAACTACTCAATAATCTATTTATGTTATCCAAAACAAAAATACTTCACACACTTTTGTGTTTTGTCTAATTGTAGGTGTATGGGACATTTGTACAATCCAAATATGAAGATAAGGGAAAAGGAGAAGTTTAGGTTCTATTCAAAAAGTCCTCTCACATCACTTTTGGGCCAAGAGAAGATAGAGTCCAACTCTCTCACGTTCTGGATTTAGATTCGGACTGCACAGACATACCTGACTCAAAACGTCAACAACTTTTTCATACTGACTCCAAATTGGGTGATTCTTTTTTTGTTGGAAAGTAGATTTCGTCCTCTTTCCAACCCAATTGGAATCACCTTCAAATTCGTCCGGAGCATTGAGATATCGACGAAACAATCTGACGCTGCAGCAGAATCCGAGTCAAACAACAAGTCCAAAGGTGTTGCACCACCTCCACCTGGGCCCATGAGCCTTGTACGACCTAGGGTTAGTTTTAGGCTTCCTTGGGACGTCCTTCCACCTCCTTCGCCGCCACCCCTTTCTCCTATATAAGTAGATCCATCTAGTAGCTTTTTTCTTGGGATTTGTTTAGTTAAAAATTAGCCATTGCAACTTCGTGTACTTTGTTTGTGTCCAATGACCAGACCAAGACCGCTTACGGATCCCCATCATTATCAATACTTCATATATATTCGCAATATTCAGATTGCTTTATCATATTCTTGCTAGTTCTTCGATTGCTTGCAGGAATAGACCTTCGTGGTCAGGCTGACCGTGCTTCCGGCATCATCAGTAACCTCAGGAGATTGGTTTAGCGATTACTAAGGCGCAACGTCGTGCATGTTTGTAGTCGGATCGTCAAGGCCGTCTCCACCAAATTGATAGTTATCATCTCATCGAAATATCGGGACCTTCGCCTCTATCAACATGGGAGCCGGGCAAACCCAACTATTGACCCAAGACATGATTCAGAGCTGATGCATATAATGCTATAAGTTCGGGTGCCGCACTGTCGAAAGTGTTCAGACTTTTCATGCCGTGTTATGGGTTAAACTGAAGCCCCTGGCGCACTAGTCGTATCAGAATGTACGGATGCGACTTGTCGTAAGTAAGCGTACAGGAAA
The DNA here is from genome assembly GCF_003073215.2 of Triticum urartu. NCBI lineage: Eukaryota > Viridiplantae > Streptophyta > Magnoliopsida > Poales > Poaceae > Triticum > Triticum urartu. Next base: position 291,770,956 of record NC_053025.1, on the reverse strand, counting down.
AAAAGAGAGAAAGGAATGCAATGATGAGCTGATGCTATATATTGTTATTTAAATGATACATCAAAGCGTATGCATACATGTAGTACAATAAGTAAAAAATAGGACTATTTGGCATGTCCTATCCAAGGTCAAGCTGCGTGTGGGTATCTAAAACAGGTATATCGATCGTTATCAGAGACCACCTGAGGATTCCCTTGTACGTCAAAGCTTCTTGCTTCCTTGGTGTTTCTTTCCCGTGACGGGTCTGATAATCAAACGATCGGAGAGGGCCTTCAGAGAATAGGGGCTTGCAGGGAAGAAAATGTTAAAGGTATACGGGTCCTGAAGCGGTTGAGCCGCATTGTGGGCCGTGCCATGGCCGTGCCTCCGCCTATGCCCATGGTATCTTGAGCGCGTAATTTCGCCGCTTGACTGGGACTAGGACGGAGGCCGAATTGCTAGGCAAACTCTAAACATGCTTGGCGATCCTCTTGCAGGGTATTCCGGACTCGCTTGAAGGTGTCCGGGGTCTTTTTTGCCGAATTGGCAGTTTGCCTTATAAGGCTGCTTTGCGCTTCTGCTGCGAGGGCCGCAGTGTGCTCCTCCATGCGGAGCGAGCGTTCTGTGTTTCCATTAACTGTTATAACCCCGCGAGGTCTTGGCATTTTGAGCTTGAGGTATGCATAATGCGGTACCGCATTGAATCTGGCAAATGCGGTTCGTCCGAGCAGTGCGTGATAGCCACTACGGAAGGGGACAATATCGAAGATTAACTCCTCTCTTCGGAAGTTGTCCGGTGATCTGAAGACCACTTCTAGTGTGATTGAGCCCATGCAACATGCCTCTACACCTGGGATGACACCTTTAAAGGTGGTTTTGGTGGGTTTGATCCTCAAGGGGTCTATGCCCATTTTACGCACTGTATCCTGATAGAGCAGGTTCATGCTGCTGCCACCGTCCATAAGGACTCGAGTGAGGTGAAATCCGTCAATGATGGGGTCAAGGACCAATGCGGCAGAACCACCATGACGGATACTGGTGGGGTGGTCCCTGCGATCGAAGGTGATCGGACAAGAGGACCATGGGTTGAACTTTGGGGCGACTGGCTCCATCGCATAGACGTCCCTCATGCATGCTTCCGTTCCTGCTTGGGAATATGGGTTGCGTATATCATGTTTACCATTTTCACTTGGGGAGGAAATTTCTTCTGTCCTCCTGTGTTCGGCGGCCGGGGCTCCTCCTCGTCGTTCGCCTATGAATTTCGTCGTCCGCTTCCCACTCAAGCCAGACATAGTTCGGCCAAGGGTCTCCTGAGAAGGAGAGAGACCTCAATGAATTTAGTACGTCGCCCAAGGGCGAGTGCTGAAAGATATCCACGGAGGTAAACTCCATGATCGGGACCCAATCAGATTCGATAGGCACGGATGCAGGCGGTTCGGGGCCTGTGGCCAGGGACGAATCTAAGGGTCCGACAATACAGGTCTCATAGGGGGTGAAGTCAGTACTCGGCTCTATCGCCGCTGGGTGTGCGGCCTCCGTGGCGGGGTCCATCCACCCATCCTTGGACGGCGCGATCTGCTCCGGATTGAGGGCCGGAGTAGCCACATGTGTAATCTCCCGAACACCGTCCGGCGGCAGAGCTAAGTCATACTCGTCGTGACTGTGCGGCGCACCTGACACGGGCTCGAATCCGTCAAAGATCAAGTCTCCGCGGATGTCGGCAGTATAGTTTAAGTTTCCAAACCTGACTTGACGGCCAGGGGCGTAGCTCTCAATCTGCTCCAGATGACCAAGCGAGTTGGCCTGCAGTGCGAAGCCGTCGAATACGAAGATCTGTCCGGGGAGAAAAACCTCACCCTAGGTCGCATCGTTGCTGATGATTGAAGGAACCATCAAACCTTACGGTGATGCCACAGTGGAACTCTCAATGAAATCACCAGAGTCGGTGTCAAAACCGGGAGATCTCGGGTACAGGGTCCCAAACTATGCGTCTAAGGCGGTTGGAACAGGAGGCGGGGGACACAATGTTTACCCAGGTTTGGGTCCTCGCGATGGAGGTAATACCCTACTTCCTGCTTGATTGATCTTGATGATATGAGTATTACAAGAGTTGATCTACCACGAGATCGTAGAGGCTAAACCCTAGAAGCTAGCCTATGATTATGATTGTTGTTTTCCTACGGACTAAACCCTCCGGTTTATATAGACACCGGAGGGGGCTAGGGTTACACAGAGTTGGTTACAAGGGAGGAGATCTACATATCCGAATTGCCAAGCTTGCCTTCAATGCAAAGGAGAGTCCCACCCGGACATGGGACGAAGTCATCAATCTTGTATCTTCATAGTCCAACAGTCCGGCCGAAGGATATAGTCCGGCTGTCCGAGGACCCTCTAATCCAGGACTCCCTCACCCAGCCTACAAGGCAATCCACCACACCACACTGGAGTAGGGTATTACACCGCAACGGTGGCCCGAACTAGTATAAACTCTTGTGTCCCTTATTCCTAGGGTTCGGCGAACTTGGCTTTGAGATCGTTGTGAGAGCGTGAGCTGAGGGGAGAGATCTTCGTGCACATCCCAGTGTTCGAACCTCAAGGGTTTGCCGGAACCCGCAATCCGACATTTGGCGCACCAGGTAGGGGTGTGCCGAGGTTTTCTTCCCCATCGACCGATCCGCAGCCGCCCCGCGTCTCCGATATCTAATGATCCGAGGACCCAGGCCGACCGCTGGGCGGCCCGGCCAGCTCGATTACCTCCATCTGTTCCAGAAGACCTCAACTCCGCACTCCAGGCGGCCCGCGCGCCGCCCAATGCACGCAGACGTGAGGGCAGCGCGGGTCGACTTCCACCGCCCTCACGCCGCGGCGTGGGCGGGCCGTCGTAAGATCCGCAAGCTACGCAGCAGCGATGTCACCACACAACCGACGGGAATAGGCGAACACGCGAGCCGCGCTCGCGGTGGCGCGGGAGCTACTGCGGTGCCGGCTGATGGAGAGCGGCCGCGCCGCACTGCTGGAACGCGTCGCCGAGCTATTGGATACTGCGGCCAGGTGTACACCGCCTTTCTTCTCCCTACTCACATTTCAAGTTGTGGCCAGGTCACACAATGGGCCTCGTTGCGCTCGCACGCTCCCAGGTGCACCAGGAGGGCTCGCTAGCGTTAGCGCGACCGGCGGTGCCGGATGTCCGGACGCGCCTTCTGATGAGGACATGACTACCTTGGATACGACCAAAAATATTGCATACATGCATATTTGTCAGGTGATTTCTAGTGCAAAATATTCAATAATCTATTTATGTTATCTAGAACAAAAATACTTCACACATTTTTGTGTTTTGTCTAATTGCAGGTGTATGGGACATTTATACAATCCACATATGAAGATACGGGAAAAGGAGAAGTTTAGCTTCTGTTCAAAAAGACCTCTCACGTCACTTTTGGGCCAAGAGAAAATAGAGTCCAAGTCTCACGTTCTTGATTCAGATTCGGACTGCACAGACATACCTGACTCAAAACGTCAACAACTTTTTCATACGGACTCCGAATTGGGTGATTCTTTTTTTGTTGGAAAGTAGATTTCGTGCTATTTCCAACCCAATTGGAATAACCTTCAAATTCGTCTGGAGCATTGAGATATCGATGAAACAATCTGAAGCTGCAGTAGAATCCGAGTCAAACAACAAGTCCAAAGGTGTTGCACCACCTCCACTTGGGCCCATGAGTCTTGTACGACCTAGGGTTAGTTTTAGGATGCCTTGGGACGTCCTTCCACCTCCTTGGCCGCCACCCCTTGCTCCTATATAAGTAGATCCATCTAGTAGTTTTTTCCTTGGGATTTGTTTAGTTAAAAGTTAGCCATTGCAACTTCGTGTACTTCGTTTGTGTCCAACGACCAGACCAAGGCCGCTTACGGATCCCCACCATTATCAATACTTCATATATATATATTCGCAATATTCATATTGCTTTATCATATTCTTGCTTGTTCTTCGATTGCTTGCAGGAATAGACCTTCATGGTCAGGCTGACCGTGCTTCCGGCATCGTCAGTAACCTCAGGAGATTGGTTTAGCGATTGCCAAGGCGCAACGTCGTGCACGTTTGTAGTCGGATCATCAAAGTTGACTCCACCAAATCGATAGTTATCATCTCATCGAAAGATCGGGACCCTCGCCTCTATCAAGTGGTATCAGTTTTCAGGTTGCTCGGTGAGAATTTCTAGTTTTTCCTAGATTAGATTTATTTTCTTACCTATTGTCCAAGAAAAAGCCACAAAAACAAGTTAGATATATTCATCCTTTGTCCAAGTCAGTTTGAGCCTTTGCAATTTTCCTTTCATTGCTTGCGTAGTTGAATTATCGGTTGCATCGTCATGTCGAGTTGCTGGTCTTAGTGTCTAGTTCGTTTAGAGTTTCGAGTTCTATTCACATTAGTCATGCCGCCGCTGCATCGCTATCCCTTCCGCTATGCACCACCTATCCATCAATTTCCACAACGTGCTACCCACCGTTCATTGTCATAATCATAGTTGAGATTCTTCACATCTTCGCTTGATCCAATCTGCATCTTATCTAGTTTGTTTTGGAAGGAGGGAGAGAGAAAAAAAGGAGAGAAAAAAGTAAAAAAAAGTCAGAAAAAGAGAAAAAAGAAAAAGAAAAAAGTGCGAGGAAAAAAAAGAGAGAAAAAAGAAGAAAATTCAGATCTATCTAGACTCAATCTCGTAGTTGAATTCAGATTGGAATCTGTTTTGTGCACTGTTCAGTAAAACAGGCATAACTTCTTCATATGAAGTCCGTTTTGGCTCCACGAGTACTCAAAAGAAATCGAGGGATGAGCCGCATCTCAATAGTTGAAGAAGCTAGTTCAATATTTGGCACCTCAAAATCGGCTTCTAAATAGGTCTTTTTGCCCTCCGAAGTTCCCGAACACAGCTTATTCCAGTTTTTCAGGCTAGCTTTAGAATTTTTTGACTCCTCATATCAACTCGGAATTGAGTGATTCCTTTTGTGTTTGAAAGCTTGAGTCAGTACCATTCTTGAAAAAAATTATCAAAAAAATTGGCACAAACTTTTCCAGAGGAAAGTTGGAGAGAAAGTTGTTGATATATCCTTCTTGGCTGTTGTTTCATATCATTATCTTTACTACTATTGTGATCTTCACTTATATCTTGCTGTCGAGAGCTACTTCATATCCTTTATTTATGCTAGTTGTGCTATGCCGTGACCTCATTAGTGTTCTAGGCTCGCGTCTCTAATCCGGTCTAGCCTAGGACCAGCACAGTACCGTCGTTGAGCGTTTATTCAACATTGCACCTCTGAATTGATTATTGCTAATCTTTTGCTACCATATATAACCAACCCAGCTCCACATATTTCTACACCGTGTATACGTACATTCTCCTAGCAATCGCTTTACACAATCTTCAGAGTTATTTGACACCGCTGGTTGCGTGTCACCACCTGCCGCATGGTAAGAACTTGTAAGATATTGATATTTGCTTTACTGTGAGCGCTTTACAACCACATCCTAGTAGTTCATAGGAACATTATCTTGAATTTTGTTTCTTATTTCTACTAATCATGAAAAGTTCCGGAGATAGAAGTTCTTGGGCGACGGACACATCTTCACCACCACGAGAGTTGGGACAACAAACACATGCACATGGTCAGGTTATCTCTTTACCATCATTTGAGGGTAGATTTAATCCTGCTATTTATCTAGCTTGGGAGCTTGAAGTAGAACAATTTTTTACTCACCATGATTTTTCTGAACTTGAGAGAGTACGAGCTACCACTAGAGCATTTACTAGTTTTGCTTCTATTTGGTGGAGTGTACATTGTAAGAAAAACATTGATAACCAACCCACAACTTGGAAAGTTTTGAAAGCTGTAATGAGACAACAATTTTTTCCTCACTATCGTCGTAGTTGCTTCGCAAATTGGAACAATTGAAACAAGGCAGTAACACTGTTCATGCTTACTACCAGGAGTTCAAATCTTATATGCATCATTGTGACATGGAAGAATCTGAGGATGATACAATGAATAGATTTTTTGGTGGTTTGAACCATGATATCCGTGCAAGGTTTCAGTATATTCCTTGTTGCATTACTGGTATGTATGTTCGCGCTTGTACCTTTGAGAGACAGATACAGGAGGATGCATTGGGTGACTACAACAACTACTATTCTAGTTCATGCTCACCACCGCCGGTTGGTTCCTCCACTGTTGCACCTACTAGAGCAGCCCCACCTCGGATTGTGAGCGCGACATCATCTCAAGAGTATGGTACATTGTCAACGTCCGTACCTACATCAGCTACGTCTTTGCGACAAGGTAACAATACAGGTATTGATGATATAACTTCACATGAGAATGATGCATTCCTAGTTAACTTGAATGCATCATATGTTGAGTTACCTGTTGATTTGAGCACACCACCTATTTTAGAGAATCTTGTTACTGTGATGAATGTGTCATGTGATCAAATAACTAAAATACCAACAATTTTGAGTGCACCCATTGAATTAACTGTTGATGCAAAAGAACCAATGTTTAATCATTTTGATATGACCTCTAATCTTGGTGATGATTCTATGTCCAATGACTTATTGCATGTTTGCTTATTTAAGCATGTTGTAGCATGTAAATTTGATGCAAGTAAGGTTTATTCACCAATGTTGGGATGGTTTAATGATGAACATTGTCAATCTTTTGAAATGAATAAGAGCTTCACTTATATGTGCAAACTGAGTTGCAATATTTTCATGCCTTCTACTTCTTATGATAATTTTTTGGCTTTAGATTTTATGAATTATGAAAGTTACTCATGTATACATGTGTCATATGTGCAAAAATCAAGGGAAGTAAAAATGGATGACATATACATATACAACATGTACACCTTGTCTCTTTTGTTAGCCACATTTCAGATTAAGCAATGCCGAGGACGGATCCCCACCTTGTCTCTTTCCAACCCAATTGGAATCACCTTCAAATTCGTCCGGACCATTGAGATATCGACGAAACAATCTGACGCTGCAGCAGAATCCGAGTCAAACAACAAGTCCAAAGGTGTTGCACCACCTCTACTTGGGCCCATGAGCCTTGTACGACGTAGGGTTAGTTTTAGGCTGCCTTGGGACGTTCTTCCACCTCCTTGGCCACCACCCCTTGCTCCTATATAAGTAGATCCATCTAGTAGCTTTTTCGTTGGGGTTTATTTAGTTAAAAGTTGGCCATTGCAACTTCGTGTACTTCGTTTGTGTCCAACGACCAGACCAAGACCGCGTACGGATCCCCACCATTATCAATACTTCATATATATTCGCAATATTCAGATTGCTTTATCATATTCTTGCTCGTTCTTCGATTGCTTGCAGGAATAGACCTTCGTGGTCAGGCTGACCGTGCTTCCGGCATCGTCAGTAACCTCAGGAGATTGGTTTAGCGACTGCTAAGGCGCAACGTCGTGCATGTTTGTAGTTGGATCATCAAAGTTGACTCCACCAAATCGATAGTTATCATCTCATCGAAAGATCGGGACACTCGCCTCTATCACCTTCGCCTTCCCCGGGTGGTGTAGGTGTGGGCGTTGCTCCTCACCGTCCGAATCGAGCGCCACCCCACAACCACCAGGAAGGTGCACCGGGCTCAGTGGTGTGGGGTACAGGGCGCCTTGGCAGAGGTTCCGGCGAGGCAGCTCAGGAAGCCTATGTACCCCACATGGTGGATCAGGAGTATACGCCAGAGGACGACCCCTGCACATTCCACGAGCCAGGCTGGGAAGAAGAGATGCTGGAGGCCGAGGCCTTCTACGAGCCATCCAAGAGCCTCTCCGACCCAGCCGACGACAACCACCCCAGGGTACCACTGATATCTCAGGAGCAGGCTTATGCTAACCATGGGTCGCAGGTGGACCGAGCTGCTGTGGCGGACGACGACCCCAGCGCTGCAGCCCCACCCCAGCCAGGGGCGATGCACTGGGGGCTGCACGGAAGGGGTCTAGAGCAAGGCCCTCCCGCATGTCGCGCGGGGCAAGGCACCGCCCGGAGGTAGGTCCTCTGCCGGGGAGGCGTCGGTGAGCCCTCCCCCCGATAGAGGGCCCGTGGTCGCCGAGGGCGGCGCTGGCGTCCCCTTTGCCCCTTGGCCTCGTCCTGGTTTCCGGACGCTCCAACGATGGTCGAGGGTGGCGCAAGGCAGGGCCCTCGTCTGGCGATATGAAGCAAGGCTCGCGCCTGTGAAGGTCTCCGCACGTGACACTCTCACATAATAATGAGTGGGGCTATACATGCCCCGGAGTCTCCGGAGAGCCGCCCTTGGGCCTCGGGGGCTCCCGCCCACGTCCTAGTGGAAGCACCATGCTCAGTGCTGGTCATTGACACTGTCCCCTAATGACTAAGCTCACGACCAGCAAAGGCACTAGGCTCCACGCTGGTGAGAAGACAAGAAGACTAGCTAGGTGTTAGACGCGTCCTTTTGCTTCCAATGCCTTTCTCTGTAGGTCGATCTGCCGACTTTTGGATTTGAACTTGCAGTCGCATTTTCATTGACAAAGCATGGGGGGCATCTTTTCTCATTCGTGTTGATTTCTTGAGTTTTCCAGCTCTGTGCCTTGTTCCGAGACCCGCGCCTACTGTCCCTTCCTCACGAGTGCCTCCTGAGCGGGGGCTAGGCGTGGTATGCGCGCGCGTCCCATCGTGATCTAATGCCCGTCTCTCAAGGTCTTCTCAGGCAGACCGACGAGCTCCGCAGAAGCCTGAAATCTTGCAAGTCCGCGGAGGACTCCCCTCAGGAGAACTACGCACCGACAACTACAAAGCCAGTCTGGGGCCCGCCTAGACTGATGTAAGTTAATGTGGTGAGCATGCGGAGGAACTTGAGAACTCGCTAAAGCATGCCTTAAGTCTGGCTCAGAGAACAAAACAATAGTCTGATTACATGAGGGGCTCCCCCTCCCCAAAATGCACTCACATGTTGGGGGCCATGCCCAAGCTTTTGCGCACAGGTTCGAAACAAAGAGCATGGGCTCAATCGGACATGTCGCTCGCAGCATCCTCCGAATTGCTCCCGGACATGCTAGCGGCGTCGTCGCGAGCGTCATCTTCACCATCATCGTCTACGTCACCTTCATCCGCCGTGACCACCACAACATCATCATTGGAAGTGAAAGCTCTGAACAGAGCACCCACATTATCATTCACCCAGCGCGCCAGGTCGCCCCGAATAGCCCCGGGGACTGGGGAGATGGCGGTGTCAAAGTCAAAGTTGGGTTCGGCATTCTGAAGATGGCTGAAGACGTGGGAAAACACACGCCCGAGGAGGCCACGGCTCTTTTCGTCAACAAGCTCGCGAGCTCTCTCAGCCCGGTCCTCCAAGCGCATCACGACGTCGGTGAAGAAGCGAAGGTGGCCGGCATAGTCTTCTGCATGAGGATGAGGGGCGTATTCATCGCAGATGATGCCCAACGCCCGGTTGGCCCTCACCCTGAGGTCGTGGAGCATGGGAGCGTGCTCGCTCTGCAACGTATGTCGGCAGATCACCTCCTCCCTACTCTGCTGCGCAAGGGACTCGGCAGCGGTAACTCGGTGCTGAAGCGGAAGCAGTTCAGCACGGGCCGAGGTCAACTCAACCTGTACGAAGATCAAAGCAGTCGCGGCAGCCTTCTCGCGCTGCTCCGCCTCAGTCAACCTCGACCTGAGGACGGTGGTCCTGCCCTCGGCTTTGGCTGCCACGAGCTTCAGCTTCAGCTCGTACCTATTGGCAAGGTCAGCGCGAGCCTCCCCAGCCCTGCGGTCCGCTTTCTCCTGGATCCTGGCCTCGAGCGCACTGACGACATCTTCCGCCTAAGCAACTTGGCGCTCCCTCGTATCCAACCGCTCAAGCTCGAGGCTGCACTCTGTGGACTCTGTCGGATTTCAGGTTCCGGCAGACCCTTGAGGTTCGAACACTGGGGTGCGCGCGGAGATTTCGCCTTCTACCTACCTGCACCCCTCCGCTTCGCTAAGATCTAAGCTATGGAAAGAACAGCATAAGAGACACAGGGTTTATACTGGTTCGGGCCACCGTTGTGGTGTAATACCCTACTCTAGTGTGTGGTGTGGTGGATTGCCTCTTGGGCTGATGATGATGAGCAATACAAGGAAGAATAGCCTCGCGAGGGTCTGTTCTTGGCTGGGGCGACGAACTGCTAGGAGGAGTTCAGTCACCCTTCTCTCTCTCTTCTCGATTGCGATCCGATCTCCTCTACCCTGTGGGTGGCTAGTCCTATTTATAGGCAAAGGCCCTGGGCCTCTTCCCAAATATTGAGCGGGAAGGGCGCCAACAATTGGCCACTTTGAAGGGGAACATCTGGTACACTTATCCTGACTAAAGTTGGTCCTCACCTACCAAAGGCTCTGGTGGTGACGCTGGCTGGGGCTCCACAATGACTTCCTGCCGTTGGACTGGTCTTGGTCTCGTTGCACCGAAATGGGTGCCCTTGCTTGATGCTCTCGCCTGCGCTTGCTCCCTTTGCACCAAAGAGGAAAGGAGGACACTGTGCGGCTGGCGCCCGCTTGGCGCCTTTGGTCGTCATGGCTTGCGTCACGGGCACCTCATGAGGTACCCCGCCTTGATCTCTCCGCCTCCTCGCGGGCCAGCCTAATGAGGCCATGCCTGAGGAAGCTCCGTGTCGTCCACCCCGGGAGGCTTGGCCCCTCGCGAGGGTCTTGGGTCTGTGTTGATGAAGATGGGCCGTGCTGGACCCCCCTTTGAGCCACGCCGCAGGCCGCAGGCAGGCAAGTCCGGGGACCCTCGTTCCCAGAACGCCGACAGTAGCCCCCGGGCCCAAGGCGTGCCCGGACTTGGCCGTGCAGGGAGGCGAAAGGGCAAGAGCGAAGCGCCGCGGGCCCTAACAGCCTGCGGCCTTGGGCGCCGCGTGGCGGTTGATTGGACGTGGGCGTCTCCACTTCCCCACGGCGCCTCGGCAACTGCACGGATTGGACAAGTCCCTGCATGCAAAGCGGATCATGATTACCTGTGATCGTGGAGGTCGGCGGTTGGCCTTCGCCGGCCATAAGTACGGAACGGCGCGTGCCCTTCCACTCCATCCCTTCTTGCTTCTCCTTCTTCCTGGTCCTTGCTCCGTCTTGCTGCGATGGCTCCGATCCGCCGGTTCTCGACGGCAGAGAAGGGAAAGGCTCCTCGAGAGGAACCAGACCAGCTCCCGCCGGAGAAACGGCTCGCCCTCCACGGCCGGGACGAGGGGGCTCATCAGGTGGTGTCGAGGCCCTGGTGCGAGCGGCCATCGCCGGGGTTCCCGCTTCCCTTGTACGCCCACATCGAGGGCTCTGAAGGAGTCGATGCCGATCGCCACGGGCGACGCCGCCGTCGGCGTCGACGGGTCACGAAGGTGTGGGTCGTCCCCCCTGGGGTCCACACCGAGGGCTCCTCCCGAGAGTTCGTGCTCCACGCCGCCATGCCTCCTCAGTCTTGGATTCGCCTTCCTCCCTTCTTTGCCTCCATCATCCCGCAGGGAGAACTCCTGGAGCTTTGGCTGCAGCACGCCGGCTGCAGCACCCTCGCGACCGAGGCAGAGGTCGCGGTCGTTGCCCCGGGCGAGGTCTTCATGACTCGAGGCTGGAGCGAAATCGCCCGGGTCTGCAGGACAAGAGGCGCCTTCACGATCCACTTGGAGTACGACGGTGCTTCGGTGATGTTCTTCAAGGTCTTCGATGCGAACGGGTGCCAGCTGGAGTGCTACCCCGGGAGAGGTGGTCGGGACCCTGCTACGGCGAGGACTGGGCCCGCCGACCGCTCCCTTGGCGGCTCCTCAGGCGGCGGAGGCGTCGGAGGTTCCAGCGACTCCGGCGAGCTCTTCGCGACTCCGGAGACGAGCGACGACAGCTATGAGCCCCCGAGCCGGCGCTGCTCCTGGAGCGGGGCGGGCTCGTCAGGCCGTCGCCGACTCTGATCTGGATGGGGTTGGCGCCGGTGCTCGACGGCCCACTATTGATGATGGCGTCTTTTGCAGGGGCGCATGTAGTTAGCGTCCTTTTAGGATCTGTTCCCTGCGAGGAATCAAAGACGCGTCCCGTGGGGGCTTGTAAGGTGCCTGTGATCCTGTTTTGTTAATATAACCCTTGTCGTAGAATTGTGCGAGTTGCTCATTCCGTCTTAGCTCAGTTCTCCATTTCGAACCTCACGAGGGCTTGGTGCTCTGCGCCGACAGGTCCCAGTCCCAAGGCGGCTTCAGCTGTCGCTGGTATGCCAGGTCGCGATGCCGTGGTCAAGGCCAGGAGGTGAGCGACCCGGGGTCCGGTAAGAGCCCCTGAGTCGCGATGCTCAGGAGGTCCCCTTTGGCGCTCAAGCAGCCGTCGTTCGGTGAGAAAGGAGAGCGGCGTCGCTAACACGGGATTGCATTAGGTGCGGGGATGGTGCCACGGTAGCTGGTGCTTCCGGGTGGTGACTTATCTCGAGAATCAGGGGCCGCTCTCTGGTGTGTCGCCGGGTCCGTGCATCGGCAGGCGTGAGGTTGCTCGGCGAGGTCCTCGCGTGTCCCTCCCCTCTCGCCTTTGCTCCCCTTTCTGCTCTACGTCCTCGGGTCCCGGCCCTCGAGCGAGTCTCAGCCGTCGCTGGTATGCCAGGTCGCGATGCTATGGACAAGGCCAGAGGGTGAGGGCTGGAGAGCCAGTAGGAGCCCTGAGTTGCGATGCTCAGGCACCCCCTTTAACGTGCAAGCGGTTCGCGTGGATGAGAGTGAAGGAGACACCGCAAGGGCCTCGCCTGACGCAGCTCCTTTAGGAGATCCTGTAGACCCATCATAGAAAGAACGAGGGGTTGCCATGACAATTGACAGTCAGCCGTTGGTTGCTTCCGAGGGGCGATGAGGCACTGAAGGCTTGACGAGGTGGCGCCATGCGGGGCTGCCGCGGCCAGAGCTCAACCATTCAGGTTTGTCGGCGTTGCAGGGACGGACCCATGCGCAAGCGTCGTGCCGTTTGGGAGCAGCTCCGTCAGTTGGCGTCAGTTGAGCGGGCAACTAGGTCAAACACATTAGCCGCGAAGGAGTGGATTCATTCAAATAGATGCTGGGAAGACGGACATCACTGGGTCTAGCCCGAGCAACTTGGGGATGATGCAGCCCGTGGGGCGCCCCCAACAAAGTAAGCTAACAACATGAAATAAAAGGGATACATGCCGCAGGGACAGACCCACGCGGCCTGGGAATAATGCAGCCCTGGGGGGCGGTCCCAGCTGGAATGAAACTTGAAAGATGTCACCTGATGATGTCGAGGACGAAGGAGTGTTGGTGTAGTAGACTCGGTGGGCTGTGGAAGCCGATCCTCACGAGCCCCCTGGCCCAGGGGCCTCGGGAGGCTCTGGAGGCGCTGGTGGCTCCTCGCGGACCATCTCCATCTCCGCCAGGGCTGCGGAACGCCTGGCCTCTTGAGCCTCCATGATACCCCTCATGAGGCGCTGGTACGTGGCAGCCGCGTTCGGCAAGCCGTAAGGCATGCGAACATAGCTGTGGGGTGGACCTTCGCAGCGCCCCACTCACGAGGGCCAGAGGCGCTCCAGAGAGGCGACTCGATTGAGCCCTGGTATGTCGATGCAGACGCGCAGCCCACCATCCTCGCCTGGATGGGGAGCCACAATTGGTAGGCGGCGGCCGCCTTTCATGACTCTTGACTCCTGTAGCTCCTGAATGGCCTTGCCGATGAACTCCTGAGGGTCTGGCTCTCCTTGCCTTACTCCTTCTTGAGGGAAACGTGCTTCGAAACACGCCTCCATGTGGTGCCCAAGCGCCTCCCTCGTGACCTTAGCCAGGTCGGTGGCCCTCCAGGGGAGAGCCCCCGAGCCCTGCCTGAGGAGGGCGCTGGGCGCGCTTTCCTATGCGATGGAAGGAGGTTCCCCCTGGGCAGGCGCGGGCCCTGAGGGGCCTGCCTCCTGAGGGGCCGGGCTGGGCGATGTCTTCTTCTTCTTGGGGGCGGTCTCGGGAAGCCTCCTACTTCCGCGATCCGGGTCTTCCAGTGATGCGGCCTGAAAGGCTTGTTCCAGGGAACACACCGCGTCCTTCTCTTCACAGGGCACCGTGATGACTCCGCCACTTCCTGGCATCTTGAGGACGTTGTAGCCGTGGTGAGTTACGGCCATGAACTTGGCCAGCGCTGGGTACCCAAGGATGGCGTTGTACGGCAGGCGAATGTGGGCGACGTCGAAGTCGATGAGCTCGGTGCGGTAGTTGTCGCGTGCCTCGAAGGTGACAGGGAGGCGGACCTGCCCAATCGGGACCGTGGAGCCGTCGGTGACTCCGGAGAAAGGCTTGGTTGGCTGAAGCTGGTTGTAGGGCACTTGGAGATTGTTGAATGTTTCCACGGACAGGACGTTGAGCCCTGGCCCGCCATCGATGAGGGTCCTGGTGACCACCACGTTGCTGATGATTGGGGAACAAAGCATCGGGAGGACTCCGTCTATGGCCGCACACTTGAGCTGATCTGCTGAGCTGAACGTGATGGCGCACGCCGACCACCTGAGAGGGCGCGTGGCTTCGAGCTTGGGGAGGACTGCATTCCACTTCGCGGGCGAACTGCTTGAAGATGCGTTGAGAGGCTGGGGCTTGAGCCCCGCCCAGGATGCAGGCGGTCGCGCGTGGCTCCTGGAAGCCCCCAGCCCCCTCATCCTGATGGCGGTCCTCGTTTCTCCTTGGCCGCGGCGGCAGCGGACGGAGGCCTGCGTTGCCTTGCGGGCGATCCTCACTAGGCTGATCCCTCCAGTCTCCCTCGCGAGGCGGGTCTTGCCAGCGATCCTCGCGAGGTCGATCGCGCCACCCTTGCCGCGGGCAGCGGTCTTCCCAGCGTCCTGTGTTCCTTCCTCCTCCTCGACCGTAGCCCCAGTCACCGCGGTCGGGGCGACGGCCGATCCTTCCTTCTCGCACAGCTCAGAGCTCTTGACATTCGTTGGTGTTGTGGGTGTGGAGGTCGTGGTACACACAGTACCGACTGCCCTTGGAAGATTCGGGCTGATCTCTGCCCCGCTTGGTGTCTGGTTCTGCCGCGAGCACGACAGCCCCCTTGCGCTTCATATCCTTGGCCTTGGGCTTCTTCTCTTCTGGGTCTGCGGCAGGCAGCTCGAGGAGGGAGAGACGCCCTTCTTCAGCCCTGGCGCACTTGGTTGCCAAGTTGAACAACTCCAAGGAAGTGCACAGGTCTTCATGCATCGCCAGCTCCTCCTTCATCTTGACATCGCGCACGCTGTCGGAGAAGGCTGAGATGATGGCCTCCTCGGTCACCTTGGGAATCTTGAGGCGTGCGTTGTTGAACTGCTGGATGTACTTCTGCAGGGTCTCTCCGGGTTGTTGCTTGATGCGGCGCATGTCGCTCATGGCGGGTGGCCGGTCGCGAGTACCTTGGAAGTTGGGGATGAAGCGGGTGCGCATCTCGTCCCAGGAGGAGATCATGCCTGGAGCCAGGTTCAGGAGCCAGGTGCGGGCCCCGTCCTTGAGTGCCATGGGAAACCAGTTCGCCATGACCTTCTCGTCTCCGTTGGCAGCTTCGATGCCCAGCTCATAGAGCTGGAGGAACTCCGCAGGGTCGGCCGTGCCGTCGTAACGAGGAGGCAGGTCTGGCTTGAACTTGCCGGGCCACGCGACGCTGCGTAGCTCGGTGGTGAAGGCACGGCAGCTTGCTATGGCCACGGGAGGCCTTGGGTGACGGAGAGCTTGGTCTTGCATGTCTCCACGCGCTGCAGCTGGGAGCAGCGCGGGGTCTTGACGTGCGGGAGCAGGATCATGGTCGCGGCGTGCTGGAGCAGGGAGCGCCCGGGCAGCTTCTTGCGGGCGAGGGACTTCTTGGCAGCTCTGCTCTTGCCGTGCTGGCACCTGACGGAGCGGGTTCCTCCCAGGAGCCACACGCCTTGGAGCAATGGCGCCTTCTTGAGAAGGAGGCAGCTGGGGCGCCCCCGGAGCTTCGTCACCCGCGCGGGGCGGGGTGCGGTGCAGCGGAACGGACGGTGCAGGAGAGCCCCCTGCGGCGCGGACGAGCTCGGCGACGCGGTCGAGCCATTCTTCATAGACGTCGTCGACGGGACAGTAGTGCAGGAGCTCGTTTGCCACGATGAGCGCAGCTCGAGCCTCCACGGGTGCGCGGAGCGCGCAGGACGAAGAACCAGCTGGGGTGAGCGAGGGAGTAGCGGTGCGGCCGTCTTGCCGCACGGACGGATGCTGAGACGACGCTTGCTGCTCGTCCCCCGCCGGGCCGGTGGCGACGTTGACGGCAGGTGAGGGGGAACGGCGAGGACGCCCGCCGACAGGAGCCGTCTGGGCGACGCGGGAGGCGAGAGCGGCCCGCGCTCGGCGCGGGCCCGACGAGCGTCAGACATGGACGCGATGGTCGGAGGAGAACGGGGTGGTGGAAGACGAATTCCGGCGCACCCCTACCTGGCACGCCAAATGTCAGATTTCGGGTTCCGGCAGACCCCTGAGGTTCGAACACTAGGGTGCCCGCGGAGATTTCGCCTTCTACCTACCTGCACCCCTCCGCTTCGCTCAGATCTAGGCTATGGAAAGAACAGCACAAGAGACACAGGGTTTATACTGGTTCGGGCCACTGTTGTGGTGTAATACCATACTCCAGTGTGTGGTGTGGTGGATTTCCTCTTGGGCTAATGATGATGAGCAATACAAGGAAGAACAGCCTCGCGAGGGTCTGTTCTTGGCTGGGGCGACGAACTGCTAGGAGGAGTTCAGTCACCCTTCTCTCTCTCTCTCTCTCTCTTCTCGATTGCGATCCGATCTCCTCTACCCTGTGGGTGGCTAGTCCTATTTATGGGCAAAGGCCCTGGGCCTCTTCCCAAATATTGAGCGGGAAGGGCGCCAACAATTGGCCACTTTGAAGGGGAACATCTGGTACACTTATCCTGACTAAAGTTGGTCCTCCCTTGCCAAAAGCTCTGGTGGTGACGCTAGCTGGGGCTCCACAATGACTTCCTCCCTGCCGTTGGACTGGTCTTGGTCTCGTTGCACCGAAACGGGTGCCCTTGCTTGATGCTCTCGCCTGCTCTTGCTCCCTTTGCACCAAAGAGGAAAGGAGGACACTGCGCGGCTGGCGCCCGCCTGGCGCCTTTGGTCGTCATGGCTTGCGTCACGGGCACCTCGTGAGGTACCCCGCCTTGATCTCTCCGCCTCCTCGCGGGCCAGCCTGATGAGGCCGTGCCTGAGGAAGCTCCATGTCGTCTGCCGCGCGAGGCTTGGCCCCTCGCGAGGGTCTTGGGTCTGTGTTGATGAAGATGGGCCGTGCTGGGCCCCCCTTTGAGCCACGCCGCAGGCAGGCAAGTCTGGGGACCCCCGTTCCCAGAACGCCGACAGACTCCAGCATTAGCGCTTCCTCGCGCTTCAAGACCTCCTCCTCGTTAGACGGCGCCCCCCTCATCGACGCCAAGGCAGCTCTGCGCCTCCTCCTGCTGCTTCAGGTGGGCATTCAGGGACTGAAGCTCCCGCCTGTGCTTCTCGGCAACCTCGTGGCAGTGGTCTGCCTCCCTGGCCTCCTCCAAGGCTCGGGCGCTGGCCTCACGCGAGGTTGCCAGGGATGCCTCAGCTTCTGCGTTGGCGCGCTCACGCTGGAGGCGCCCAAGATTGATGGCCACCTTCAATTGATGCCATTCATCCACCAGCCGAAGACCCTCGATTTCGAGGCGAGCATCCACATCCGCAAGCTCTTTCCCGAGCCGAATCAGTGCACCCATAGCTTCCTGGAAGAGCTCGTGACGAACGGCACCCCGCATGCGTGCGAGTTCGAATGCGCAACCGGGTCCGTCCCCCACGCTAGGAGTTGTTGAAGAGGTTCGAGGTGGCTCGCCTCCTCCCAACAGGGGGCTGGACGCCGACGCCTTTCCAGCCGCCCTTCAGGCCCCGACGGGGGCCCGGAGGGGCAGAGGTTCGTTACCCGAAGGAGAAGCCAGAGCCGAGGTCACCCAGCTACAATCAATTACCAGAGGAGGAGCTCTCGGCACACCTTCTGCACCCCAAGCAAGGTCGTGAAGAGCGGACGACAAGAACGCGGGGTTAAGACGCCAAGCCGGCGTGCTTGCCTCTCCGGCCAACCTCACACCAAGTGTTGCAGGCTGGTTTGAGGCGCTCAAGATCAGCAAAGGACTCGAGGCAGGAGGAGGTTGTTTCTCGGGAGACTTCGTCGCCTTGGCAGAAGGGACCCTGAGGAATCATGGTTAGGAGGAGAAGCGGCACCCTAGAAATTACAAAGATAAGGTACTCACTCGTGAATAGCGATGTACTTCCTCTGCTTCGATGGCCGGAAGGCATCACCACTGCAGCCTGGAGATCCCCTCCTTTTGCGGAGCGCCGTGAAGTTCGGGTGGAGCTGGCCGAAGCCTTGGGCACGGTCACCAAGGCCGAGCGCAGGTGGTGCGACCCCTGAGGAGGCGACCTCAGGAGTGCCGAACCATGCTGAGATTTTGGTGCTCGCCTCGTGGAGGTACACCAAGGCCTCGAGGGCAACAGCCTCAGGAGCATCGGACTGCGTCGCCCCCCAGGCCGTCTCCTCAGGACGGCTTTCCAGGGTCCTGGGGTACGGCACCTTAGGAGCCCCGAGTGGTGCCGATCCCTCAGCAGCAGCGTCGCCATAGCTCGACAGCAACCGCCCTCTGGAGGAAGAGCCGGAGCCTGAAGCCTGATGCGGTCCCCGTAGCCAGAGAAGGTCCACATTTTCCAAGAGTGGCGCTGAAGCGGAGCGATGCGACACCAGATGAACTCCTTCACCACCATGGGCGCCGTCACACCAAGGTCCTTCAACCTGGCGAACCAGAGCCAGACATGGGCAAGCCGTCGACCGGTGAGCTTCGCGTGCCCCTAACCGGAACTCGGAGTAGCTGGAACCCGAGGGAGCAGCAGCAGGGGGCTGCGCACGCCAACGTCCACGAATACCCACCTCCTCCTAAAGCCTCCGACGACTGGCGAGAGCTCGAACTCAATCCCCGAGCCGGCCATCGCCGCTACGGCTTGGAGGGATACACACCCTGAGCGATGGAGAGGGTCTGTCAAGTGCAGCGAGAAGAAGTGGCGAAGCAAAGCCACAAAAGGGGCAATGCTCACCATGGCTTCGTAGACAAAGGCAAAGACAGCAAGGAGGAGGATGGATTGGGGATCAAGATGCAGCGCATTGATCTGATAATGCGAGAGCACCGCATTGAAGAAATTGGAGAAGGGGGAATCAAGCCTGCCCAAAGGGCGTGGAGATGGATGGGGACCTCGGTGGCCGTCATGTCAACCTCGGTGCGGGAAGAAGGCCAGGCCACCATCACCCCCCACTCATTGAAATCAGTGGCAAGCGCCGGGTGCACCTTGCCCATCGCCTCTTGGTTGAGCACCACTGACCGCTCGATGGCGGGCTCGAGGACCGGCGTTGCGGGGGCTGAGGTATGGGACTCCTTCTTTCCCTTCTTCTTCTGGCTTGGTGCCATGGGGGCGGGGGGAGTTGGTGTCAGATTGGGCCGGGGAAAGAGATCCGTAGCCTTCTGGGAGATGAGGGAGCAGTGGAGAGCGCTGCCTGTAAGGGAGGAGGAGCTATGAAGACGACGGTAGTTGCCTAGCCAGGCAGAAATCGAGGCTGCATGGGGAAGTGAAGGCGCCCACGTCCCGTCAGTCGCCACTCGTCAATCAAGGCCGCAGGTCATTGGGGCCCGCAGTGCTCCGCACTTGCCCCTTGGCTTCACCGTGAAACCAAGCACGAGCGTGCCTTGGGCCCGGGGGTTACTGTCGGCGTCCTGGGAACGGGGGTACCCAGACTTGCCTGCCTACGGCCCAAGGCGTGGCTCCACCCGTGGCCTGGTACAACCCAACTTCATCAACCAACGCTCAAGACCCTCGCGAGGGGCCAAGCCTCGCGAGGCGGACAACACAAGACCTCCTCAGGGGCAGCCTCGCTAGACCGGCTCGCGAGGAGCGGAGAGATCAAGGCAAGGGGCACCTCGCGAGGTTCCCGTGACGTGAGCCATGACGACCAAGGCCAGGAAGGCGCCAGCAGGCATAGGGCGCCAGTTTCCTCTTCGATGCTAAAGAGGCAGTGAAAGAGGCAAAGGTGTCCCGATGTTTGGATGAGATGGTGGCTATAGTTTTCTGTGGGAGTCAACCTTGACGATCCGACTACGAACGTGCGAGACGTCGCGCCTTAGCAATCGCTAAACCAACTTCTGAGGGGTTACTGATCATGCCGGAGCATGATCAACCTGATCACGATTTTCTGTTTCCTGCGAGCAAACGAAGAACAAGCAAGAAACTGATATTGCGATCTGGATATTGCGAATATAAGATGAAAGCTTTATTGATCAAGGTGGGGTTCTGTGACGTCTTGGTCTGGTCGCTGAACACAAACGAAGTACGCGAAGTTGCAACTATGGCGAAATTTTAATCTAAACAAAACCCAAAGTCTAAACGATACCCTAAGGGTTGTATGTATGGAGGAGAGAGGGGGGAATTTCGTGGCCCTTGGAGGAGGGGTCCGAAACCAACCCTAACTCTTGTTTCCCCACACATACGGACTCTAAAAACTGCCTATAATCAAGTATTTCGAAATTACATGGGCATGGCCCAAAAATAAGGTGACGCAACACCTAGAATAGCCTCTGGACGAAATTTATGAAGTGGCATCTTGTATATTTCATCCAAGGCTTCATGCACTCATTATGGTGGCTTCAAAGTCCTGGAATCATCACTTGTAACTCTGTTCTTGTTCCCCTTGCGCACGCCATCATCTCCATGCTTGAACTTGCTCTAAGGTTCATCTTTCTTGTCCAAGCTAGGCCCCTCATTTGTAAGCAAAACAAATGTATCCAATTTAGATAACATCATATTCTCATGAACATTAGAATCATTACCAAGAAACGAAAGTACCTGATAATTCAATTGGCGTGCGCAAGCTCTAGTAATTGGTCCAATATGTATAGCAGCAGGGGCTGCGGGTGTAACAATGGTATTGATGTCCTCATCATTCTCCCCTTCTTGAAATGAAGTCGTCCTCAACGAAAGCTCATCTTCCTCACCCAAATAAGGCTTCAAATCTGCAATGCTAAAAGTGGGACTAACCCCAAAATCTGCAGGCAGCTCAAGTTTATATGCATTATCATTTATTTTCTCTAACACCTTAAAAGGACCATCATCACGTGGCATTAGCTTTGATTTGCACAAATCAGGAAATCTATCCTTATGCAAATGTAACCAAACAAGATCTCCAGGTGCAAACACAACATGTTTTCTACCCTTATCTCCAGCAAGTTTATATTTAGCATTCATACGCTCAATGTTTTCCTTAGTTAACTGATGCATTTTTAAAATCTATTCAGCACATTCTTTAGCATCAAAAGTAACCTTCTCCGAACATGGAAGAGGCAACAAATCAATAGGTGCACGAGGTAGGAAACCATACACAATTTCAAAAGGGCACATTTTAGTAGTAGAATGCAATGAACGATTATAAGCAAATTCAATATGAGGCAAGCATTCTTCCCACATTTTCTTATTATTCTTCTTCAAAACAGCCCTAAGCATAGTAGACAATGTTCTATTGACTACTTCAGTTTGTCCATCAGTTTGGGGATGACAAGTAGTACTAAAAAGCAGTTTAGTCCCCAACTTAGCCCCTAAACATCTCCAAAAGTGGCTATGAAATTTAGTATCACGATCGGAAACAATAGTATTTGGCACACCCTGAAAGCGAATAATTTCACGAAAGAGCAAATCAGCAACATTAACTACATCATCGCTTTTATGACATGTGTGTAGCGAGTACGTCCTCCGTCTTCTTCACGCCAAAGTGTCCCATTAGTCCTCCTCCATGCGCCTCCCGCAACAACAAAAGACGAACGGAGCTAGTTGGAATGCATAGCTTGTTAGCACGAAACACAAATCCATCATTAACGACGAACTTGTTCCATGTTCTTCCTTCTTTACAATTCAACATTACATCTTTAAAATTAGCATCATGCACATATTGATCTTTGATGGTCTACAAACCAAATATTTTGAAGTCAAGTTGTGAAAGCATAGTATAACAACGAGACAATGCATCAGCAATAACATTTTGTTTACCCTTCTTGTCTTTAATAACATAAGGGAAAGTCTCAATGAATTCAACCCATTTAGCATGTCTACGATTCAGTTTAGCTTGACTTTTAATATGTTTCAAAGATTCATGATCAGAATGTATAACATATTCTTTGGGCCATAAATAATGTTGCCATGTCTCTAAAGTCCGAACAAGAGCATATAATTCTTTATCATAAGTAGAATAATTCAGACTAGGCCCACTCAATTTTTCAGAAAAGTATGCAACAAGGTTGCCATCTTATAATAACACACCTCCTAATCCAATTGCACTGGCATCACATTCAAGCTCAAAAGTCTTATTAAAATCAGGAAGTTGGAGTAAAGGAGCATGTGCCAACTTATCTTTCAATACCGTGAAGGCTTCTTCCTGTGCGGTACCCCAAACAAAAGGCACATCCTTCTTTGTAAGCTCATTGAGAGGTGCAGCAATGGTGCTGAAATCTCTAACAAAACGCCTATAGAATCCAGCGAGGCCAAGAAAACTCCTCACTTGTGTGACTGTTTTGGGCCGCGACCAACTCTCAATAGCTTCAATCTTGGCTTTATCAACTTCAATTCCCCGTGGAGTAACAACATAGCCAAGAAAAGATACTCGGTCGGTGCAAAAGGTGCACTTCCCAAGGTTACCAAACAAATGTGCATCCTGTAGAGAAATAAAAACAACACGTAAATGTTCCAAATGTTCTTCCAAAGATTTGCTATAAATCAGTATATCATCAAAATAGACTACCACAAATCGTCCAATGAAAGCACGTAAAACTTCGTTCATTAGTCTCATGAAAGTACTAGGTGCATTAGTTAACCCAAAAGGCATGACTAACCACTCATATAATCCAAATTTAGTTTTAAATGCTGTTTTCCATTCATCTCCCAATTTCATACGATTTTGATGGTATCCACTACCCAAATCAACTTTGGAGAATATTGTAGAGCCACTCAATTCATCTAGCATATCATCTAGCCTAGGAATAGGATGACGATAATGAATAGTAATATTATTAATGCCTCTACAATGAACACACATACGCGAGGTACCATCATTTTTAGGCACTAGTATAATAGGAACAGCACAAGGACTAAGAGATTCGCGTATATAACCTTTGTCGAGCAGCTCCTGTACTTGACGCATAATCTCCTTCGTCTCCTTTGGATTGGTATGGTATGGTGTATGGTTGGGTAGCGATGCACCGGGAATTAAGTCAATTTGATGCTCAATCCCTCGAATAGGTGGTAATCCCCCTGGCACGTCTTGTGGAAAGACATCAGCGAACTCCTGGAAAATGTGAGTGAGCAGGGGGCAAAGAGGAAGGCACGTCCTCAAATGAAAATAATGCCTCTTTGCACACAAAAGCATAGCAAATAGATTTGCTGAAATCTAGCTCATCAATATCAGATTTTGTGGCAAGTAAACATTCACTTTTCAATTTAATTTCAGAAGCAACACTAGATGGTTTATTATTAGGTTTCATTTGTTGCTCAAATTCTTTTGCCGCAATCTGATTTTCACTATTATTTTTCTCCTGTTTTGCTTTATTAGCTCTATTAACATCATCTTTCAAAATGGAATCAGGAGTCATAAGAAGCAAAGTAATATTTTTGTCCTGATGAACAAGAGTATACTGATTATTTCTACCATGGTGTATAGAATTTTTATCAAATTGCCATGGTCTACCAAGTAATAAGGAACATGCTTGCATAGGTACCACATCACAGTCAACATAATCAGCATATGTAGAGATACTAAAATGCACACGAACAGTACGTGTTACCTTAACCTTGCCGCTATTGTTGAACCATTGGATGTAGTAAGGATGTGTATGTGGTCTTGTGGTGAGAGATAGTTTCTCCACCATCTCCATGCTAGCCAAGTTGTTACAGCTCCCTCCATCTATGATGACGCGAACAGAACATTCCTTCACAACTCCCTTTGTATGCAACAAATTATGCCTCTGATTTTGCACAGCTTGTGTAACCTACAACTCAGAACATGTTGAGCAACTAAACATTCATACCTGTCAGCATCTTCAGCAGCCATGTATTGCGTCTCATGATCAGAATCATCTCCACTATGTTCTTCATGTGTAATAAGTGCCAAAGTCTCCTCCTCATAGTCACTAGCGGACTCATACCCACCATCCTCAATAGCAATCATCACACGCTGAGATTTGCATTCTCTCACAAAATGTCCTCTTCCCTTACAACGATGACAAATAATATCACTTGTGTGCCCTGTTGATGCCATGGAAGAAGAAGAGCTCTACGCAGGCCCGACAGGTATGCTCTTGGCAGATAGTGGTGGTTGTGCCTGGTTTCTTGTATCACGGATGGAGGTGGCACCTGATGGAGGTGCCGGTGTAGTGGAATTAGAGGATGCACGTGGTGTCCAGGATGAAGATCGACCTGCAGAAAAGTTAGTTCACGCTAATGCCTGTCGATCCTGCACTTCATGTTCAGCTTTACAATCAAGATGGAATAAACGAGTGATATTATTATACTCCTTATACTCTAAAATGGTCTGGATCTCTCTATTTAATCCACCCATAAAACATGCAAGCATAGCTTCATTCTCCTCAACAATACCACATCTAATCATGCCAGTTTGTAATTCCTGATAATATTCTTCTACAGAATTTTTTCCTTGTCTTAAACGCTGCAATTTTTGAAGTAATTCACATTGATAATGTGGTGGAAGCCAACGGGTACGCATAACAGTTTTCAAAGCAGCCCAAGTAGCTGGAATAGGATATAATCTACAATGTTCAGACCACCAAACACATGCAAAACTAGTGAAAGCACAAACAGCAGCAGGAACACGTCTCTCCTCAGGATATTGTAAACATGTAAAACATTGTTCAGTTTCTAACTCCCAAGTAAGAGATATTAGGAACATATCTACCCTTGAATGGTGGAATATTCAACTTCAGTTTAGGAAAAAGGTCATGATCTCGTACCTCAGGTGGTGGTGCAGCCCTACCGTTGCGATGATATACCTGAGGACGACCTGGTGCTGGTGGTTGCACGTAGTTCTGATTTTGATCAACCTCATCCTCGTAATGGTCCTCCACCTATGCAGTAGCAGCAGGAGCTATCGAAGCATCAATAGCGGCACCCGAATTTTGCCTAGGGTCAATGGGAACGTGTTGTGCTCGTCCCACTTGATTTGGAAGGCGACATTGTTGTTGTTGTTGTTGTTGTAGAGGTGTGATAGGTGCAGCCGGCGGTGGTAGTGGAAGACGCGCTAGCAATTCATTGAACTTGTCATCGAGCTTTGTTCCGAACGTCTTCTCAATGCCATCTATCTTCTCCATGGCCTCTTCAAATTTGTTTAGCACATCTTCTACCTGTCCACTCATCATTTGCTGAAACTTATCATGTAACTCTTTGTTCGTCATGTTCTCCCAGTCAGTCTCATCGGCTTGTGATCCTACCATGGTTAGCAACAATGTTGGGGATATCGCTTATCGGGAACTTATCGGTCGACCCAAGATAAGGGGTAAATCGGACAGTTTATCGGCATATCAGCCAATTTATCTTATCGGTCAGACACCGGTAAGCAATAAATCGGCTGATTTATCGGAATATCGGAAGATATCTTGAACAATGGTTAGCAATAATAGAAACACACAAGAACATGGTCTTATAGACTACTAGGAAGTGGTGGTGTGGTGGACAGTCACAAATCCGTCAAGCGAATCTCAAATTCTTACCAGTTCTTACCAAGCAGCAGGTGGTGATCGGCAACCGTTGTAGTCAAAACTCTTAAAGCTTGGATAGAGCGATTACCAGGGAGAGTCAAACGTACGACATAGATGTATGTGGAGCTGGGAAGGCTTATAAGATGGTAGCAAAAAGATTAGCAATAATCAATTCAGAGATGCAAAGTTGAATAAACGCTCAACGACGGTACTGTGCTGGTCCTAGGCTAAACCGTGCTAGAGACGTGAGGCTAGAACACTAACAAAATCACGACGCTGCATGTAAACAAGGGAAAAACACACTTTGGATTTTTTTTGCTCTATTTTTTGGCGCTCCTCTTTTTTGCGCTCCTCTTTTTTTTGTGAAAAATCACTATAATGGCGAGTGTCTCAAAACTCTTCCCTCGTCAAACTGACAGAATGGGCACCATTTTTTGACTTTTTTTTCGGAAATCAGGGCAGCGACGACTAAAAAGTGCGACAAAAAATCACTATGATGGCACGTGGCTCAAAATACTTAGAAAAGCCTAAAAATAGGATAGGGAAAAATATTTTTGCCTGTGAAAATTTTGGCCTAAAAACTGCCCGGGGGTCTCCAGACTTTTTTTTTCGAAACCTACTTAGGCAAGGAAACATGAATCGGAAATTAGACGGGTCTCAAAAACTAACCTAATATGAAAGGAACTCGAATTGGTGGTGGATATATGGTGGTAGGATATGGCAGCGGTGGTGGTATATGGATACAGATTGGTGGTGGTATATGGATATGGATTGGTGATGGTATATGGAGACGGATTGGTGATGGTATATCGAGAAGGATCGGTGGGGGATAAGTGGTGGTGGTAGATGGCAGGGGCGATGATGATGGTGCGGCGGCGGCGGCGTGGCAACTTATGTCCAGGACTCGAAACTCTAAAAGACTAGACTCTAAGACCAGCAACTAGACATGGCGATGCAACCGCAAATTCAACAAAGCAAAATACTGAAAAGACTATGCAAAGGCTCAGACTGGTTCAGATATGATGAACTAACCCTAATTTTCTTTTTGGCTTTTTCGTGGACTGTAGGTATGAAGAACAGACTCGATCTAAACTACGAAAAATAGTAAAATCTCACTAAGCAACCTAGAAATCTGATACCACTTGATAGACGCAAAGGTGTCGCGATGTTTTGATGAGATGGTGGCAATCATTTTCTGTGGGAGTCAACCTTGATGATCCGACTACGAACGTGCGAGATGCCACACCTTAGCAATCGCTAAACCAACTTCCGAGGGGTTATTGACCACGCCGGAGCACGATCAACCTGACCACGAGGGTCTATTTCCTGTGAGCAAATGAAGAACAAGCAAGAAACTAAGATTGCAATCTGGATATTGCGAATATAAGATGAAAGCTTTATTGATTAAGGTGGGGTTCTGTGACGTCTTGGTCTGGTCGTTGAACACAAATGAAGTATGCGAAGTTGCGGCTATGGCGAACTTTTAATCTAAACAAAACCCAAAGTCTAAACGATGCCCTAAGGGCTGTATATATGGTGGAAAGAGGGGGGAATTTCGTGGCCCTTGGAGGAGGGGTCTGAAACCAACCCTAACTCTTGTTTCCCGACACATACAGACTCTAAAAACTGCCTATAATCAATTATTTAGAAATTACATGGGCCTGGCCCAAAAATAAGGTGACGCAGCACCTAGAATAGCCTCTGGACGAAATTTATGAAGTGGCATATGTATATTTCGTCCAAGGCTTCATGCACTCATTATGGTGGCTTTAAAGTCCTGGAATCATCACTTGTAACTCTGTTCTTGTTCCCTTGCACACGCCATCATCTCCATGCTTGAACTTGCTCCAAGGTTCATCTTTCTTGTCCAAGCTAGGCCCTTCATTTGTAAGAAAAACAAATGTATCCAATTTAGGCAGCATCATATTCTCATGAACATTAGAATTGTTACCAAGCAACGAAAGTACCTAATAATTCAATTGGAGTGCGCGAGCTCTAGTAATTGGTCCAATATGTATAGCAGCAGGGGCTGTGGGTGTAACAATGGTATTGATGTCCTCATCAGGCAGGCACAGGTGCAGAGTCCCGAGGCGTCAGGCAAAGGTTTCCATATCGGTGCAACGAGACCAAGACCAGTAGGACGGCAAGATCGAGGTCACCACGGAGCCCACGACGGCGTCACCACCAGAGCCTTTGGCAGGCGAAGACCACCTTTTGTCAGGATAACTTGTACTCATTGCCCCTCTTTGAATTAGCCATTGTGGGATCCCTTCCCGCCTAATATTTGGGGAAAGGACCTGGGCCTCTATAAATAGGGCTAGCCACCACCGTAGCCAGGATCGGCTCATCTAGAGAGAGAGAGAGAGTCTCATCGAGGTACGGATCACTCAGATCATCCCCAGCCACACAAGCTCATCGAGCTCAAGAACACCTCTCCTCATGAGGCTGTTCTTCCCTTGTACTTGTTCATCCCCAGCCTACAAGGCAATCCACCACACCACACTGGAGTAGGGTATTATACTGCAACGGTGGCCCGAACCAGTATAAACTCTTGCATCCCTTGTTCCTCGGGTTCGGCAAACTAGGCTTTGAGATCATTGCGAGAGTGTGATCTGAGGGGAGAGATCTTCGTGCGCACCCCAGTGTTCGAACTTCAAGGGTTTGCTGGAACCCACAATCCAACAAAAGGTTGTATCAATTTTGAGTAGAGCGTGAACAAAAGTAAATAACATAATAGAAGTAAAGAAGCACAGTGAGGCGAATAAAAGCAATGAAACCAACAAGAGGATTAAAGCATTCTAAGGGAGTTTGAAATTCCCACTAGTATGTGTCTAATGTAACATATGCTATTGGATAGTTCTAGGTTGGGTACTTGAGCCACTCTAGATGTTTGTAATTGGGCGGATCTGGGTATAGTATACGTTCTACTTCAGGTAGACTTCATACCACGCGTGCCACTAATGTTGTTTTCCCACTACGGTTCTCATTATGGTAATTAAGGGTTTCCCCGTGGACACGACCACACCAAGGGTTCTCCGTTATTCTCGTATCAATTGCAAAGGGGCGGTAGAGAGGATTTTACCATCACCTCGAACTACCTAAACATAATAAGATTTACAAGGAGAGTGACATGCTTCGTGGACATATGAAAGTGCAACTAATCCCTGGGTGGTTTTGGTAATTCATAACAATATATACATCACTGAACTAATGCACATTCAAAGAGTATTTCAGGAAAGTTCCATTAGGTATGGTAATGGATGTGAATGTGGGCCCGTTAAAATGGAAAGGACGTGTCTTGGCAAAGCTTCAAGACTCTACATTTTTGGTTTAGTGATACAAGATCACATTGAGTCCATAGGAAAGCCAACACTATTACAAGGGGATGAGGTTTTTATCATGGTCTAAACTGATCAAGTGCTTAGAGATATTCCTCCAAAACCCTTAGTATGTCCAAAACCCTAAAGTCAATCTCGGTACCATCGATATACATCTAGCCGGACTCACTGAGATACACTTGACATAGCCACCGCCTAAACCCTAGCTTCCCGGTCTCACCGAGTTGGCCCTTTGGTCCCACCGAAGAGCACTTGCCAAACTTCCATTACCAATTGCTTTCACTTCGAATTTTCTGAATGTTTTAATCGGTGACACTAAAGTGTGGAAAGTGCTTAGGTCAGCATCATTTGGTCCCATCGAGACGTTTCATCTGATCTCACCGAAAAGCCTAAAGTTCAAACCTTTTGTACTAGTCGGTATCACCTAGTATTTTGACCCGGTCCCGCCGAGTAGTGCATAAAGGTGTGTAACAGTTAGGATTTTGGTGCTGCTTATACATGCCCCCACACATTCCACCAATTCTCGGAGAGCAATTAGTCCAAAGCTACCACTTCCCATAGCCTTTTTCTGAGAGAGAATCACCTACCCTTATTTTGATATCAATAGGATTCCACTCCAATGTATCGCGATATCAAAGCGCCCAGGTGGGTTGTCCCCACCCGGGTGCCCCGCAGACCCTAAAACCGACGCTATAAAATCCTATTTTTCCAGAAAAAATCAAGGAGGAAGAATTATCTCGTTTCATGATACGGAGCCGCCGTCACCTCATGTTCTTCATCAGGAGGCCAGATCTGGAGTCCGTTTGGGGCTCCAGAGTGGGGGACCTTCCTCTTTGTCATCATCAACCCTCCTCCATCACCAATTCCATGATGCTCTCCACCGGGAGTGAGTAATTCCTTCGTAGGCTCGCTGGTCGGTGAGGAGTTGGATGATATTCATCATGTAATCGAGTTAGTTTTGTTAGGGCTTGATCCCTAGTACCCACTATGTTCTGAGATTGTTGTTGCTATGACTTTGCCATGCTTAATGCTGGGCCCGGGTGCCATGATTTTAGATCTGAACTGTTTATGTTATCACCATTATATCTATGTTCTAGATCCGATCTTACAAGCTATAGTCACCTACTATGTGTTATGATCCGCTAACCCCAGAGTGACAATAGTCGGGACACTTCCTAGTGATGACCGTAGTTTAAGGAGTTCATGTATTCACCGTGTGTTAATGCTTTGTTCCGGTTCTCTATTAAAAGGAGGCCTTAATATACCTTACTTTCCAATAGGACCCCGCTGCCACGGGAGGGTAGGACAAAAGAATTCATGCAAGTTCTTTCCATAAGCACGTATGACTATTTACGGAATAGATGCCTACATTATATTTATGAACTGGAGCTAGTGCCGTATCGCCCTAGGTTATGACTATTATATGATGAATATCATCCAACAAATCACCGATCCGATGCCTATGATTTTCCTACATATTGATCTTGCTAAGTTACTACTCACTACAAAAAAATACACTTCCGTGATGATACGTGTTTGTCACAGTAGGTCACGTTTTCTATCATGCATGTAAATCCATGACAAATTTATGACAGAATCAAGATAGTCATACCTGTGCTGTCGTAGAAGTGTTCCATCACATTACCAAAATTATCATCACGGAAGTGTCCACTTCCATGATGATAAATCGCGCATCACAGAAGTGCTTTCATCAAGGGTGACCAACACGTGGCATCCACTATAACGGAATGCTGTTAAGCTATCGGGTCCGCTTTTGGATCCGAGAACCCGTTAACAACTCGGACCAATGGGGATTTTCCACGTGTAAAATTCTGATTGGCTGGCGGAAACATGTGTCAGCTCTACATTGGCACAGGTGTCACTCATCCAATGGGCAAGATGCGCCTATGATATGTTGGCACGTGGACCGGCCCAAAAGTGGGCCATAAAGTTTAAATGGGCCGGCCCAACTAAAGGCCCACAAGATTTTGCGGTCCATAATGGGCCGCCCCAGCAAAATGCCCATGAGATTTTGCATATCATAATGGGCCAGCCCAACTAAAGGCCCACGAGATTTTGCGGGCCATAATGGGCTGGCCCAGCTAAAGGCCCATAAGATTTTGCAGACCATAATGGGCCGGCCCAGCTAAAGGCCCAACATTCTCAGTTAAGGCCCGTACGGCTAGTGTCAAACCGGCCCGTCAACGGCCTGTCCTAAACTTGTCATCATCGCGGCCCATGGTCACTTCTGGCCCGTTAAGAATTGGCTAAGTATATGGGCCGAATTACGGCCCGGTGTATTTCCAGCCTGTTAAAGGTCCTGCTTCATTTGGGCCCATTTACATGCCATTGAAACTTTCGGCCCATAAACGTCTGTGAAGGATTTGGGTCATATTCGGCCATGTCTGACATTCGGTCTGTTAGAGGCCCACTATAGATTTGGGCCACTTTCGGCCTGTTGTGATTTTCGACCTGTTAACGTCGCACGAAATCAATGGGCCATATGTGGCCCAACGTCACATCGGGCCCATTAACGGCCCATATAAAAATGACGATAATCTAGCCCGACCGAACTTCCGGTCTATTAAAGGCCCGTGTATTAGGTCGGTGCATTTACGGCCCGTCCAAATTTCGGCCTGTGAAAGATCCGCATCGTAAATGGGCCACCATTTCGGCCTGCTAAGACTAGTGGGTTATTTGGCACAATCAGGGCCCAATCTCACTTTTGGTCTTATAAAGGCCCATGTTTTTTATGGGCTTGAGATATTTACACCTGTAAATGGCCTATTGTTACTGAGGGCCCAAATTATGTTTAGGCATGTTAAAGGCCCACTATGGGCACATGCCTACCAGAAAAATATGAAATCTTATGCTGATTTAGGCCCAGATATTTTTAGTGGGCTACATGCAAATTTTGGCCCATAATCGTTTTTAGCCCAATTGGAATGGGCCCGACGAATGTTGGCATGTTGGGATCCTATGAAGCTTTCGGCCGAATACATTACTAAGATAAACCTACACTATACAAAAATAGCATCATAATTATTGCAGCCTTTGGCAGCATCATAAATGCTGTATCACAACAAAATAAATTCCAACCATACAACAAAAGGCCTGTTGGCATAAAGTTTACAGTCCATGCAGATAAAGGCACCATCAGATGTATAGAAGCACAGAACATTTGACCTGAGTGCTAATGTTTCAGGCTGTAGAATCTGATGGAGCAGCATGATCTTCACCTTTTTTCCGCCATTGCTCTTGAACAACGAAGCAAATGTCTAATAGTCTGGTTTCAAAACCATTCATATCTTTACGACATTTGTCAACCACTATTCTTGTTTCCAAAACGACGTCCATTAGGGATTGATTTGTGTCTGGAGCACAGATATATCACTCTGTCTAGCAGGAAGATTTTGTTCAGTAGGCGATTTGGACGAGGTTACCTTGACAACCAACCCAGAATTACGCAGGAAGGTGCTTTTTGCACTGTTAGTGGAGAGATACTGACGCACTGCAGCAAGAGGTGACATTGTGCCTGTGGTAGCCTCGTCACCTTCAGGTGGTTGTGGCTGGTCAATCATTTTTTCCGTAGCTTCCTGAAAGTTTGAACTTATAGATTAGTGTACCAGATAAGTTACTAATGAGACAAAAACAAACAAAGTAGGTTACACGTTTATACATAACTTATTTTGGTGAACTACTGTAATACATTAGCATGTATTGCAGTGCCAACTACATAATAAAATCACTTTCGGAACATATGTCCATGTAGCATGCCTACTTTATTGTCTATTTCCTCACATTCATTGACATCTAAGGATAAAGAGACATGGTTTAAAGTAGGATGAACATAGTATGACATCATTCATATCATGGGCAAACAAATATAAAACAAATAGGCTATTTTATAATTGTGTGCGCACGTGAACATAACAACTAGAATACAGATCAAGACCAAAAGAATATCCTTCATCTCTTTTAGACCATGTAAGGTGAAATGATACGTTAAGACAACTGTTTATAAAAGTCAACAGAGTAACTAACATTGGCTGCAAACCAAGTAGTTAAACAAACACATCACAGTACCAATCAGTTCAAAGGCAGGAGGAGTAAGGACTTACAACAACGGCTTGAACTAGTGTGCTCATGCCCTTCATCTTGCTGGTGTGGCAATCCCTGTAGATTTGCACTGGATTCAGTTCAGGTTCTTTTTGGTCCACACAGGCTTTCCTTTGTATTTGGAACAAGTCAATATAGATACGATAATATGGCACGGAAAAAAGAAGTAGCAGCTATTGACAAGAGCCTCGCAATGTGCAATATAGCTACGAGATCATGTTGTCTGCTGGAATTTCACTTTAGAACGGTTGGTCTTGTTCTTCAAACGGTTAGCCTAGAAGAAGATACACTTGTAAGGCACATACATAAATACAAGTTCAATACGTGGTCTGATCAAATACATATAGCCTACCTGATACTTTGGATCAGACTAGTGTTTAACGAGGGCTGTCCAGTCTTCATCTGTAATATATTCCACTGGAGATGTTTGGGCGATTTCATTGTTAGCCTTGCCTTCAAAGTGAGATTTTCTAAGGTGGTACCGATACTGTCATAGAGCAGACTGAACAACATGAGTGCATGCTTGTTTAGTTGCACCATCTTTCAGATCCAACTTGAACCTCATCTGTTGAAAAAAGAATGTGAGTCTTATTAGGAGGAAGCTAGAAAGTATGGGATAGAGCAAGACAATATTACTAATTGCGATGAATAACATTAGTTATGGATAAATGGTCAAGGAAGGTGTTAAAATGGGTATTGTCTTTCTCATTCCTGTACTGGATCCATGTTGGGAGGATATGTGCATGACACCTAACGGCAACAGCTGTCTCTGATACTAACTTGGCTAATTCTGTAGGATCACGAGGCCTTTTTAAACCTGCCTCAAAATGGATCTCCATTCTTCCTCCTTTAGATTTTGTTAATCTGTCAAGCATTATCCCTGATGTCTGTTTCCGCTTGCGTCGTGGTGCTAGTTCAACAACGAATATGGAAAGTGTTAGTGTACATCAAACTACGAGAGTACATATAAAGGAGCATGCAACTGCAACTTGACTTGGTCAGGTACCGTCTTGGTGTTGATGCTCATGAGGTTCATCTGATCTTGCCAAGTCCTATTGTGTCAATAGTGCTTCAGAAGTAGTGTTAGGTGTGAAGGCAGCTTGGGAACTGTCCAGTTCCGGAGCAAACGAACGAGTAACTCATTGAGATGCTGGTACAGTTGAAGCGGATGCTGTAGCTGGTGGAGCAGGTGATACTGTGTTTGTAGATTTAGCCGATGGACTTGGACCTTCTACTGCACTATAAGTACCAGCAGAATCTGGACAGTAGATCCTTTCCGTTTCTCCTGACGAGTAACACCACTCCCTACTATATTATTTTCCTTGATCTTTTTTTACTTTGCCATGGGAAGCCATACCCACAACACAAAAGAATAAAATCGCTCTTCAGAACTCATTGATGCATGATACAGACAAGCAATACTTTGATGTAAGACAACCGTATGAGGATGGAATATGTAAGAAAAACAGGACGACATGACATATTCACAGCTACGATGTGTAAACTAAGCAGAAGGATTTTCAAGAAAATAGAAGTAATGCAAGCTAGACACCATATGAAAGATGCAACCAATATTACTCTGCCAAGTTAAAAGTGTCTTGTCATAAGTGGCAATTCGAAAAATTAGAAGCAGTACAACGTAGAAATCAATGCAAGATGCAACCACTATGGAACTGCCATGTTAAAAGCGTCCAATCATGAGTGACTAATGCGGGATACACAACAATAGTACTTTGATGTAAGAACATGGTATGATAGATAGATGCAGTGTATTCTAGACACAGAACGCCATGTCATATGCACATGTATAACGTATAAACTCAGCAGGTGCAATTTAATCAAATAGAAGAAATACAGGCTAGACAACATATGCAACATGAAACCAATTATCACACTATCAACTTAGAGCAAGCACCTGCGATGGTGGAGTACGGGAGATGAACTCATCATGTAGACTTGGGACCTCAACTTCATTAGCAATAGCAGTGGAAAATCTAGAGAGTCTCTGTTTGTGTCGGTGCGGAGGACCACCGACATCCCCTAACTTACTCTTTTCCTTCCTATTTTCTGACATTGCCTTATGAAGTCAAAACCACAAGAAGATGAATAAAATTAGCTCTGCATAACTGGTTGATGCATGATACAGACGAACACTACTTTGATGTAAGGCAAGCGCATGATAGGAGGATGGAATATATACAAAAAAAGACAGCGTTTCATATTCACATGTACGATAGGAGGATGGCATATGTATGAAAAAACAGTAAGCAGAAGGCATTTCAACAGAATTAGAAGAAATGAAAGCTAGGCACCATATGAACATGCAACCAATATCACTCTATCAGGTAAAGAGTGTCTTGTCATAAGTGCCATTTCAAGAAATTAGAAGCAGTACAAGCTAGAAGACAATGCAATATGCAACCTACATCACAGTCCCAAGTTAAATGTGTCTTATGGGTAAGTGATCATTGCAGGTATACGTTGTAAGCTACGTAGATGCAATTCAACATAATCAGAAGCAATACAAACTAGACATCATACGGAAAACACAACCACATATAACTGTTCCAAGTTAGAGCAAGCACCTGTGATGGTGGAGTAGGGGAGATGTGCTCATCATGTACATGTATGTTCTAGAAACAGGAACACGTGTCATATTCACAGGCATTATGTGTAAAGTAAGAAGATGCAATTCAACAAAGTTAGAAGCAATACAAGCTAGACATCATACACAACATGCAACCACATATAATAGTGCCAAGTTAGAGCAGGCACCTGTGATGGTGGAGTAGGGGAGATGTGCTCATCATGTACACGTATGTTCTAGAAACAGGAACACGTGTCATATTCACAGGCATTATGTGTAAAGTAAGCAGATGCAATTCAACAAAGCTAGAAGCAATACAAGCTAGACATCATACGCAACATGCAACCACATATAATAGTGCCAAGTTAGAGCAAGCACCTGTGATGGTGAAGTAAGGGAAATGTGCTCATCATCTACACAGCTACGTTGACTGTCTAGCCTTGGGTTGTCTTGCGAATCTTGTTGGGAGGATGGCGGAGTAGAATCTGTAGAGAACCTCTGTTTCAGTTGCTCAGAAGGACCACCATCATCCAATGCCTTGCCAATTTCGTTCAGCTTTATTGATTTTGCATTGTGAGGTCAAACCGACAAGAAAAAGGAATATAATTCGCTCTTCAGAACTCATTCATGCATGATACTGACGAACACTACTCTGATGAAAGGCAAAGTCATGATATGAGGATGGAATATGTACGAAAAAATGGACGGCTTGACATATTCACACCTATGATGTGGTAACTAAGCAGAAGGCACTTCAACAAATTAGAAGCACTGCAAACTAGACACCATATGAAAGGTGCAAGCAATATCACTCTGCCAAGTTAAAATTGTCTCGTCATAGGTGGCGTTCATCAAACTAGAAGCAATACATGCTAGAAATCATATTCAAGACGCAAACCAATATCACACTGCCAACTTAAAGGTGTTCCATCATAAGTGACTGATGCAGGATACACAAGAAGAGTAGTTTCATGTAAGAACATGGTGTGATAGACAGATATAGTATGTACCAAAAACAGGGAAGTGTGTCATATTCACACGCATCATGTGTAAGCTAAGCAGATGCAGTTCACACTGATTAGGAGCAATACAAGCTAGACACCATATGCAACATGCAACCGGACATCACACTGCCAAGTTAGAGCAAGCACCTTGGATGGTGGAGTAGGGGAGCGGAGACTTGGACCTTGTAATGCACTATCAATACAAGGAGAATCGGTGCAGATACTCCGTTTACGTTGCTGCAGAGGACCACCATCATCGCTTTCCTTCCTCTTTCTTGATTTTGCCTTGTCAAGTCAAACCCACAAGAAAAAGTAATAAAATTTGCTCTTCAGAACTCACTGATGCATGATACTGACGAACACTACTCTGATGGAAGGCAAAGTCATGATACGAGGATGGAATATGCACGAAAAAATGGACGGCTTGACATATTCACACCTATGATGTGGTAACTAAGCAGAAGGCACTTCAACAAATTAGAAGTACTACAAACTAGACACCATATGAAAGGTGCAATCAATATCACTCTGCCAAGTTAAAAGTGTCTTGTCATAGGTGGCGTTCATCAAACTAGAAGCAATACATGCTAGAAATCATATTCAAGACGCAAACCAATATCACACTGCCAACTTATAGGTGTTCCATCATAAGTGTCTAATGCAGGATACACAAGAAGAGTAGTTTCATGTAAGAACTTGGTGTTATAGACAGATATAGTATGTACCAAAAATAGGAAAGCGTGTCATATTCACACGTATCATGTGTAAGCTAAGCAGATGCAGTTTACACTAATTAGGAGCAATACAAGCTAGACACCATATGCAACATGCAACCAGATATCACACTGCCAAGTTAGAGCAAGCACCTTGGATGGTGGAGTAGGGGAGCGGAGACTTGGACCTTGCAATGCACTATCAGTACAAGGAGAATCGGTATAGATGCCCCGTTTACGTTGTTGCAGAGGACCACCATCATCGCCTTCCTTACTCTTTTCCTTCCTCTTTCTTGATTTTGCCTTGTCAAGTCAAACCCACAAGAAAAAGGAATAAAATTTGCTCTTCAGAACTCATTGATGCATGATACTGACGAACACTACTTTCATGTAAGGCAGCCGCGTGATAGGAGGATGGAATATGTATGAAAAACAGGACGTCGTGACATATTGACATGTATGATGTATAAAGTGTAAACTAAGCACAAGGTGCTTGAACTTGTTAGAATCAATGCAAGCTAGAAACCATATGAAAGATGAAACCAATATCACTCTGCCAAATTAAAAGGGTGCCCTAACAAATGTATTTGACCAAATTAGAAGCAATACATGGAAACAAGATAGAAATAATATGCAATATGCAATGAATAAAGGTGACTGTCGGTGTCAAAACTGGAAGATCTCGGGTAGGGGGTCCCGAACTGTGCGTCTAAGGCGGATGGTAACAGGAGGCAGGGGACACGATGTTTACCCAGGTTCGGGCCCTCTTGATGGAGGTAATACCCTACGTCCTGCTTGATTGATATTGATGATATGAGTATTATAAGAGTTGATCTACCACGAGATCCTAGAGGCTAAACCCTAGAAGCTAGCCTATGGTATGATTGTATGTTGTCCTACGGACTAAACCCTCCGGTTTATATAGACACCGGAGGGGACTAGGGTTACACAAAGTCGGTTACAAGGGAGGAGATCTACATATCCGTATTGCCAAGCTTGCCTTCCACGCCAAGGAGAGTCCCATCCGGACACGGGACGAAGTCTTCAATCTTGTATCTTCATAGTCCAATAGTTCGGCTGTCCGGAGACCCCCTAATCCAGGACTCCCTCAGTAGCCCCCGAACCAGGCTTCAATGATGATGAGTCCGGCGCGCAAATCGTCTTCGGCATTGCAAGGCAGGTTCTTCTCCAAATTTTGAATATCTGCTGAGTAGTGTCCGGCTCCCCATAAATGTTGCACTTCTTGGCTTCTGCGCCCAATAAGGGCTATCTTCCACGTGTCGAGCGAATGCGAGGAGCCGGGGCATTTTTACATTCGCCACCCTAGCCATGTAAGTAAACTGTCTATTAAAGGGACGGGGATTCTTAGATCCAAACCACACCATCCTCCCACGGCGAGTATCCATCGGAGCGCGCTCAAAAAATCCATTCCAACATGGCCGGCCATCGCAGCTCCTCCTCCCGCTCCCGCAGACCTAAGCCCGGTGATTGGGAGAAGTGTTCCGTCTCACACATCCAATTAGTAGAGCTGCAGACCCAGGGATTTCTCCTTCCAGCATATTTGGTCCCCGTTCGAGCCGGGCTCGCCACCTATAATGGCGGGAAGCAAGCGGAGAGCTTCCCCAATCCCTCCAAGGGGGAGCGGGTATGCCTTGTCCCTTATTTACTAAGGGGACTTGGATTTCCAATCCATTCGTTCCTCCGCGGGCTCCTGGAGTTTTACGGCCTCCAGTTGCATAATTTTACCCCTGCTTCCATATTACACATCGCTGGTTATGTTGCCCTTTGTGAGCTGTTTCTGGGATGCGAGGCTCATTTCGAGCTGTGGAAGAGTTCTGCCTTGTGCCCCGCACACAGGAGGGGTCACTATATCAAGTGGGCGGAGCTGAAATATGGCGCATCGCCGGGACCGGATACCTGTCCGGTACCCCGAAGAAGACGTCCGAAGACTGGCCTTCGGAGTGGTTTTACATGGAGGACGTCCCCCTTCCGAATCCTATTCGGAGGGGTCTTCCCGAGTTCAACAATGCTCCTCTGAAGAAACGCCGAAGCTGGTGCCCACGGAGCCCCCAGGAGGAAGACAACGGATAAGTCCTTTACCTGATGGACCGGATTAAAGTGTTGGCTCAATTAGGATTGACAATAATCGAGGTTATGTCAATATGCATAATGCGGGGGGGGGGGGGGGGGGGGGGGGGTGCAGCCACTTCAATATCGAGGGGGGGTGCAGCCACTTCAATATCGAGGGCACCCCTGTGGTGGCTTTAACGGGGAAGATGTGCCACTCGCGTGGGCGTAAGGGACCGGAACTCCACTACTGCTTTAGCAAAAATTGTGCGAGTTGTTCAAGGGAGAAGAAGAGGAGTTTCCTCCGTATTAAGCCACGGGATGGATTCTCCATGTACAACCCTCCAAGCTGGGTGAGCTGTTACTCTTTACTCCCAACCTTCCGCATTCTTCGTCGTAAATACTCCCTTGCGTTTTACCGGCAGAACTGCGAAAAGCTGTAAGGGAGGTAACAGCCCGCCTCCACAACTGGAGGACCCTGACCGGGCCCTCGATCCCCGGACCTTGAAGAGGATCCGGACATATTTGTGGAGCTGATAGACATGACGTCTATCAATTGAGCTTGCGATGACGCCATGGTGGCCATCAAGCCCGATTATCCTGGGCTACTCCTGCATCGCATGTAAGGGAAAACCGGAGTCCCCTTCCCGAGAAGGATCCCCTTTTATGCACTTCCACCTACCGTACACCATATGGTGTTTTACAGGAAGGCCTTCAGGACGCCATGCAAACCCCCAGTGACCCGCCAACAAGGGGCACCGAAGCCGGCTAGGCCAAAAAGGAAGGCGGTCAGGACTGAGACGCCGACGCGGAGGTATGATACAAAACCTCGCTCCATGGTCGTCGTCTTTCTTTAAAATATAA
Source organism: Triticum urartu (assembly GCF_003073215.2). Taxonomy (NCBI): domain Eukaryota; kingdom Viridiplantae; phylum Streptophyta; class Magnoliopsida; order Poales; family Poaceae; genus Triticum; species Triticum urartu. Next base: position 291,730,497 of record NC_053025.1, on the reverse strand, counting down.
TGACGTCCATGTTTCCTAGTAGGAAAAACGCTCGCTGGACTATATCCGGAGAGGCCGCCGATCACGCCTCCACCAGTCGGGCTCCAGGGCCGGATATAGATGCGGAAGCTAACACGGGAGGATGCGGACAGACTATCCTCTACAAATTCTGAAGTGGAGAGCGCCATGAATCATAGGCGTCGCTGGCCCGTACTCCATGACGTTTGTTTCTCCCAAGAGGCATTCGATGCCTTCAACTCAGGAGACGCGTACATCCGTGCTGCTCAAAATGGTTTTGCCAGAGCCATAGACCAGTATGTAAAGATATACGGGTAGAAAATCTGACGATATATATCAGTAGCCCCTGAGACATTGAAACGTTGACACAACTGATTAAGGAATCCATTATTGTGTGTGTTCTTAACAGAGAAGAATACCCAATTGTCTCAAGAGCTGGAAGAGTGCAAAAAGCCCAGCTACAGGCACTGCGGTGGCCGCGTTGAAGGAGTCCGAGAAGGCCCCCTGGTACATTTATTTCTATTGCAAGAATTATAGTACCAGATTAGTATGCTGCGTGCATGCAAATCTAACAGTAGATGTTGCAGATGACCCCGGAGTGAATCGGAGCCGGCCGGGGGATGCGCAACGTGCTTAATCGATAGCTAAATGCTGGCGAGCGCGGTGCTACACGGGTCAGAGGCAGGAGAAAAATAATCTCCCAGGATGCAATATCTCGGGGACGTGGAACTGAAAGACGTCCGAGCCAGCTGCGGACTCCGTAAAGGAGAATAAGCGCTTCGACGCAACATTTTTAGTAAGTGCTTGAACGAACTTTTGATGGAGTTCGGCGAAGAAGCCGGCTAAATAGAGTTATGTCAGGTATGCTGACTGCGTTCGCCAGCGAGGAGATGCCCGGGTCTGTGGGTGATCTTCTACCAGATCTCTCACAACTGCACGAACAGTTCGGGCAGGTGATGCCAGGGTATTGCCCAAGCCTTGTGGCCATCCGCGTCCCGCTAGGTGGCATGGGGGAGCTTATAGAGAAGCTCAAGGGAGCGCGGCGGTGCTTCTGATTATGGAAGATATCAGCCTGCCGACAAGGTGCAAGGGAAGCCTGGGCTATGGTGAAGACGCGATATACCAAAGCTGACCCAAACCACATGGCCGAGGTCGGACCTGTGGGGCCCGATGGGAAAGAGATCCCGTCAGTTTGGTGTATGACCAAGTAGAATTAGCCGCAAAGTATTCCCAACAGGATTGTAGGCTAGACAGCCTGTTGGATGGTATAGAAGAAGAATTTAATCAGTCTTAGTGACTGTGTACTTCAAGTGACATATATAATGTCCCTAGCCGGATTGTAAATCATTTGTCATGGCGGACCTTTTCGCTTCGACCTCTGGACCCGATAGTCCGGAGTGTATCCGAATACCCGCTCGGTTATGTAAAAACCGGGGTATGCATGGAAACCAGGCGTAGGGGTCATAAGTGCTTGAACAGACAAGTACCCAACTAGCTATGTTATATTACATGGATAGTAAGAAACATCTTCAGGGAGAATAGTTCCGTTAAGGGTTCCTTTCCCTGGGTACGCATGCCCTAATGTGCATGTCCGAACTGCGAAAAGAGACGCAGGCTATAAACATCTGGGGGCATGTCAAAATAAATAAAAGTCATCTTTTGTTCACCGACCGAATATTCCCTTAAGAACGCTAGCTTTCGGCTTCACCCAGTCTGAGGTACACATCCGGCTGACCCGGCAGTAACAATCGCAGAGGTGCTCCCCTTATGCCCTAGCCGAATTAACGGGAACGTAGGGCATAAATACAAGAGCCAGGCAACCCAGCTTGGCCAAAACTTAAGTCATATCGATGCATATAATGGCGAAAAAGGTACATGCGGAAGAATAACACATGTGTGGGGCATAAAGCCCAGAAAAATAGTTATATTAAGCTTCTGTATAAGAAGCCCCCAGGTATAATGAGCGCGGTTAGCGCCGTCAAGATTGTGTAACCAAGACACAAGTTTAGCCTTTTAGGCCTTGAGGAGAATAAAAAGAGAGAAAGAGAGAAAAGACAGATAATTGATATGCAAAAAATTGACGGAGGTAAGGAGACGAACATAGAGTCCGGCACTAGGCGTAGAATCTTCGGAGTCTGGCTGCGTTTCCATGGGTTTGGCTCGAGTCGATTGTCCGATGCATCCCGCAGACGGTACGCTCCACCGGTCAGAACCTGGTCAATAATGAAGGGACCTTCCCATTTGGGCTTGAGCTTGTTCTTTTTCTTCTCCGGCAGGCGTAGAACTAGTTTGCCAACGTTATAGGTTTTGGCCCGTACTTCTCTGCTTTGATACCTTCGAGCCTGTTGCTGATAGAATGCGGAACGGCTTTTGCCACGTCGCGCTCCTCCTCCAGGGCGTCCAAACTGTCCTGCCGATCGAGCTCGGCCTCTTTTTCTTCGTACATGCGCACTCGAGGTGAGTCATGAATTATGTCGCAAGGCAGAACCGCCTCTGCGCCGTACACCATAAAACGGTGTGTATCCGGTAGTGCGATTCGGCGTGGTCCGCAGCCCCCATAGTACGGAGTCGAGCTCCTCTACCCAGTGCGTGTTTGATTCCTTTAAGGACCGCACTAATCTGGGTTTAATGCCGCTCATGATAAGACCATTTGCTGCTCGACTTGACCGTTAGTTTGTGGGTGATAGACAGAAGCATAATCGAGCTTGATGCCCATGTTGCTGCACCAAAGTTTTACCTCGTCGGCTGTAAAGTTCGTGCCGTTGTCAGTGATGATGCTGTGGGGGATGCCATAACGGTGTACAACCCCAGATATGAAGTCTATCACCGGTCCGGATTCAGCCGTTTTGACAGGTTTGGCTTCTATCCATTTGGTGAATTTATCCACCATGACCAGTAAGTATTTTTTCTTATGGGTTCCCCCTTTAAGGGGTCCGACCATATCAAGCCCCCAGACCGCAAAGGGCCAAGTAATGGGGATTGTTTGGAGAGCGGTAGGCGGCATATGGCTTTGGTTTGCAAAAAGCTGGCAACCGACGCAATGTTGGACCAGATCTGTGCATCTGCTCGGGCCGTCGGCCAATAGAAACCTGTACGGAAGGCCTTGCTTACAAGGGCCCGGGCTGCGGCGTGTGGCCGCCGAGTCCAGCATGGATTTCTGCCAAAAGCTTCCGCCCTTCCTCTTCGGAGATGCACCTTTGAAGGACTCCGGTAGTGCTTTTCTTATAAAGCTCTCCCTCGTGGACCTTGTAGGCTTTAGATCGCCGCACTATGCAGCGTGCCTCATTTTGGTCCTCGGGTAGTTCCTGCCTGGTTAGGTAGGCCAGGAATGGTTCTGTCCACGGGGCGATGGCCATTATCACGTGGGCTGAAGGTGTTATTTCGATGGCAGAGCCTCCGATTGGTGTCAGAGTGTTCGTATCTGATGTTTGTGCTCGGGTCCGGATATTGTTACTGGTGTCCCCTTCCCATACCACGGATGGCTTAAATAGTTTTTCCAGGAAGATGTTAGGTGGGACAGGGTCGCTCTTAGCGCCGATACGGGCGAGGATATCCGCCGCCTGATTGTTTTCCCGAGCCACATGGTGGAATTCAAGCCCCTCGAACCGAGCTGACATTTTGAGGACGGCGTTGCGATATGCCGCCATTTTCGGATCCTTGGCATCGAAGTCTCCATTTATTTGAGAATATTGTGAGGTTTGAGTCCCACGCACTGCAGGCGTTGAATGCCCATGGAAACTGCCCGGCGTTGAATGCCCATGGAAACTGCCATCCGGAGACCGTGTAATAAGGCCTCGTATTCGGCCGCGTTATTGGAGTCTGTGTATAGTATTTGGAGTACATTCGGCGACGAAATCGGCCAGTACTTGCGACTTAATGGCTCGCCGTGGTCTATATGTTATGTCGAATGGGAGGAGCTCGATAGCCCATTTGGCAATCCGGCCCGTGGCATCGCGGTTGTTTATTATGTCGTTGAGTGGTACTTCTGAGGCCACCGTAATTGAACACTCTTGAAAGTAGTGTTGTAATTTCCAGGATGCCATGAATACCGCGTATGCTATCTTTTAATAATGTGGGTACCGTGATTTGCATGGAGTGAGGACAGTGGATACATAATATACCGGCTTTTGAAGTGGGAATTTATGTCCGCCCGTCTCTTGTTCGACGACGAGCACTACGCTTACAACTTGGTGAGTTGCCGCTATATATAACAGCATTGGTTCGCTGACATTTGGCGCGACCAAGATTGGGTTGGTGGCCAAGATGGCTTTTATTTCTTCCAATCCGGCCGTGGCTGCGTCCATCCACTCGAAGTGTTCGGTGCACCAAAGAAGGCGATAAAGGGGGAATGCCTTTTCTCCTAATCGGGAGATAAAGTGGCTTAAGGCCTCCACACATCCCGTTAACTTCTGGATTTGCTTGAGGTCAGTTGGGATAGCCAACTACGACAGAGCTCGGATTTTGGCCGGATTTGCTTCAATTCCTCTACTGGAGACGATAAAGCCCAGGAGCTTTCCGGCGGGTACGCCAAAAACAAATTTTTCCGGATTGAGCTTATTGTCGTATGTCGGAGATTGTTGAACGTGAGCCTCAACTCATCTATTAGGGAGTCGACGTGTCTGGTTTTAACGACCACATCGTCTACGTATGCCTCCACTGTTTTGCCGATCTGCTTTTCCAGGCATGTCTGAATCATGCACTGATACGTTGCGCCGGCGTTTTTGAGCCCAAAGGGCATTGTATTAAAACAGAAGGGGCCATATGAAGTGATAAATGCCGTTGCGGCTTGATCGGACTCTGCCATCTTAATTTGGTGGTAACCAGAGTATGCTTCGAGGAAGCACAATGAGTCATGTCCTGCGGTAGCGTCGATAATTTGATCGATGTGAGGGAGGGGGAAGGGATCCTTTGGGCAAGCCTTATTATGGTCCTTGAAGTCGACGCATAGGCGCCATGAATTTTCCTTCTTTGGTACCATCACTAGGTTTGCTAGCCAGTCCGGATGCTTTACTTCTCTAATGAATCTGGCCTCCAGTAACTTGGCTAGCTCCTCTCCCATGGCTTGTCACTTGGGTTCAGAGAAACGCCGAAGAGTCTGCTTGACCGACTTGAATCCTTTTAGAATGTTGAGGCTGTGCTCTGCCAGCCTGCGTGGGATTCCAGGTATGTCTGAAGGATGCAAGGCGAATATGTCCCAGTTCTCGTGCAGGAACTCCCGTAGTGCGGCGTCTATAGCGGGGTTTAACTGTGCCCTAATTGATGCTGTTTTTGTGGGGTCTATTGGATGGACTTGGAATTTGACTATTTCATTCGCTGGTTTAAAAGAGGTGGACTTGGATCTTTTGTCTAGTATCACGTCATCCCTGTCCACTGTGGAGCGCAGCGCGGTTAATTCCTCTACCACAAGGGCTTCGGATAATGCCTCGAGGGCCAGTGTGGCTGTTTTGTTCTCGGTGCGGAGTGCTATGTCCGGATCACTAGCTAGAGTGATTATTCCATTGGGCCCGGGCATTTTGAGCTTCATGTATCCGTAATGGGGTATGGCTTGGAAGATCATGAATGCATCCCGCCCAAGAAGGGCGTGGTAGCCGCTACTGAACGGGGCCACTTGGAATGTAATTTCTTCGGACTTGTAATTCTCTGGAGTGCCGAATACCACATCTAGTGTGATTTTTCCAGCGCAATGTGCCTCCTGACTAGGCATGATTCCTCGGAAGGTCGTGCTGCTTTGCTCAATACGGTTTATGTCTATTTCCTTTTTTGAAGAGTCTCCTCATAAATGAGGTTTAATCCGCCGCCGCCGTCCATGAGCACTTTAGTGAGCCGAAAGCCATCCACAATTGGACTGAGGACCAAGGCGGTTGGTGCTCGGGCTGTTTGGAATTTAGGTTCGTCACTGGCATTGAAGGTGATTGCTGTGTCGCTCCATGGATTTATTGCTGCGACATGGCAGACTTCAGCAAGGCTGCAGAGTGCTTGCTTACACCTATTATTTGAGGCGAAGGTCTCGAAGACTGTCAATACTGTATTGTTATCCACGGGAGGGTGCTCTGAGGTGTTTTGGATGAGGATATCCTCACCGCTCTTGGCCACCTGCCGAAGTACCCAACATGCTCTAAGGCTGTGTGTTGGTATGGTATCTGCTGTACTATGAATTTTGCAGGGCCCGTTAAGCTATCCCTCCAATACGGTCCCACGCCCTGTAGTGGGCTTTTACTTCTTTGTAATTGAGTCGGGCGACTTATGAGAGTGCACCCTTTTAGTTCGGACTGGGGGTCTTGTCAGAGCCGGATTATCCCAAAATTTTGTTTGGGTTTTCCAGGCGCTTTCCATCGCATAGTATTTCCATACTATGGCCGCCAGGTCAGCGAAGTGCGCTATGTCACGGCGACTTATGGCATTGAGGATTCCCTTGTCAGTGCAATTGTTGCAAAAGAACGAAATTGCGTCTTCCTCGCGACAGTCCTTGACCTTGTTCATTGCAAGGAGGAATCTGGCCCAATAGTGATGTACTGTCTCTTGGGGCTCTTGCCTAATGTGGGAAAGATCGTTTGTATCTGGGTGGGTGGGTGGATTTAAGTCCGGACCTTGACCCAATCTGAGACCCCGGGGCAGGGGAGTTTCCGATCTTGGAAGTTCGGGCTCCGGGATGTTACCCCGCAGGTTTGGTATGCAGCCTGACTCTAGGTTTAGGGTTAGGGCAATGTCCTCCTGTGAGCGGGTATCTGGCTCGGAGAGCTTGGGAATCCGGACATAGTTCGTCCTCAGGATAGAGGGATAATCGTCGCACGCTCCTCCACCACCACTATCTGATGGGTGACCGGCAGAGAGTTAATTTCCCTTTGGTCGGGTTTAAGCCCAATCCGATCGTAGTCCATAGCGACTCCTAGAGCGGCGATGCGATCCAAGAGCTCGTTCAAAGAGGAGAGCTCCATTGGATCCATCTTCTTAGTGAATTTCGAGCCGATGTGGAGGCTATTTTCGATGACCCGAGAGTTCATCATCGGCGCAGCGGCCGAGCGGGCGGTCATGACGAAGCCGCCTAGTCGGAGGGTTTGGCCTACAGCCAGGGCTCCCCCAGAGGAGATGTTGTCCTTGACAACGAGATGAGCCATCCTTCCCTATGATGACAACACAATGGAACTCTCAATGAAAGCACCAATGTCGGTGTCAAAACCGGCAGATCTTGGGTAGGGGGTCCCGAACTGTGCGTCTAAGGCGGATGGTAACAGGAGGCAGGGGACACGATGTTTACCCAGGTTCGGGCCCTCTTGATGGAGGTAATACCCTACGTCCTGCTTGATTGATATTGATGATATGAGTATTACAAGAGTTGATCTACCACGAGATCGTAGAGGCTAAACCCTAGAAGCTAGCCTATGGTATGATTGCATGTTGTCCTACGGACTAAACCCTCCGGTTTATATAGACACCGGAGGGGACTAGGGTTACACAAAGTCGGTTACAAGGGAGGAGATCTACATATCCGTGTTGCCAAGCTTGCCTTCCACGCTAAGGATTGTCCCATCCGGACACGGGACGAAGTCTTCAATCTTGTATCTTCATAGTCCAACAGTCCGACCAAAGGATGTAGTCCGGCTGTCCGGAGACCCCCTAATCCAGGACTCCCTCAGTGACTCATCGTAAGTGATTGACGCAGGATACAAAAGAGAGGTAGTTTCATGTAAGAACAAGGTTAACACATAGATGTAGTGTGTACAAAAAATAGGAAGGCATGTCATATTCACAGGTATAATGTGTAAACTAAGCAGATGCAATTTACCCTAATTAGAAGCATTACAAGCTAGACACCGTATGCAACATGCAACCACATATCACACTGCGAAGTTAGAGCAAGCACCTGTGATGGTAGTGTGGGGGAATTGCAGTCATCAACTAGAGAGCTACGTTGACTATCTTCATTTAGCCTTGCTGTTTCTTGAGAATCATGTGGGCAGGATGACACTGCACTCTTTAAACGAGTATGGCGTCTCACAGTAACCCTCTTGGGTGACTGTCTCATCATAAGTGATTGACGAGGGATACAAAAGAGCATTAGTTTGATGTACGAACATGGTTGATAGACATATGTAGTATGTATCAAAAATAGGAAGGCATGTCATTATCAAAGGAAGAATGTGTAAAGTAAGCATATGCAATTTAACCAAATTGGAAGCAATACAAGATAGACACCGTATGCAACATGCAATCACATTTGACAGCGCGAAGTTAAAGCAAGCACCTGGGATGGTTGTGTGTGGCAATTGAGATCATCAACTGTAGAGCTATGTTTACTGTCTCCAACTGCTGACACTTCATCCTTTAGAGCGCTGAAAAGCTTAGTGCTTATCTTCGAATTACACTGGAGCGACTTCTGTCTTTTCTTTTCAACATTCATCAACACTCCGTCAGAGTCTGAAATACCCATGCATAAAAAACAATAGTTTAAGTATGGGTGAAGTGTGTGCACAATTAGTACAGTGTAAAGGTAGCAGATAGCAGGTCGGTGAGAAATAAATGACGGGAGACATATGATAGCTCTACAACATGCATGGCACACTAAATTACTACACGATTCTATGAAAATAACATTCGACTGAAAAAAATAGGTCAGTCCATTTTTTCTGCACCGTCCAATGTACAAAGAACAGGTAGATCGCCTTCATCTACCTCCATCCAGTCAGTGTTGACGATCTTCCTCAAAACGGCAGCGACCACCGGCCCAGTCCCCTGCCTGCGCCCTTCCCTCGACCTCACCGCACCGCCATGCTTGGCACCGCCCTGGCCATCTATTCAAGCCCCGCCGACCTCCAGATCGGGCGCAAGTAGCTCCTGTGCCCTACACCCCTATGATAGACACTGATGCGCCACTTCCCCAGCGAACAGGCGGACTAGGTGCTCTGCGCGCCTGCTTCTTTTAATTGTGGTTCAACTGACCCTGAATTGAAATCCAAGCGGGCTACTGACCTCTAGCAAAGGTGAAATAGTAAAGGGAGGAAACCTTGTGCATTTAGTATCACAAAGAAGATGCAGGAAGAAGCGCTCAACTAGTTTCTTTCGTGGGATGAATACGGTGTGAGAAGAGACGTAAGGTTTGCACGAATAAGGGAAGAGGAGTACCTCTTTCTGTTGGCAGTGTTGTGTCCTCCTTCTGTTTTTCCAACGATCTTCTTGTGGTTCGCTTGAAACGAGAAGTTGTGGAGGACGGTGCAGCCATGGACGAACCCATGGCCAAGTTGTTGAGTATGGTGCGGTGGCCGTCTGTCGGCGACGGGGAAGCAGATCCGAGGCGGCGAACGACGGCGTAGCGGGAACAACTCCGGTGCGGTTGACGGTTGCGACAGTGGAGCGACAACAATGAGGCGCGGGACGGTGTGGTCGGAGTAGTTCTGGTATGGCGCATGTCGGCGTCGGCGTCATGGAGGCAGCTCTACCTCGGCTTCAGCTGCTAAGTCCTTTAGGGCGTTGTCGGTGTCAAAACCAGCGGATCTCGGGTAGGGGGTCCCGAACTGTGCCTCTAGGATCGATGGTAACAGGAGACGGGGGACACGATGTTTACCCAGGTTCGGGCCCTCTCTATGGAGGTAATACCCTACGTCCTGCTTGATTGATCATGATGAATATGAGTGTTATAAGAGTTGATCTACCACAAGATCGTAATGGCTAAACCCTAGAAGCCTAGCCTGTATGACTATGGTAATGAGTATCCTTTCTGGACTAACCACCCGATTTATATAGACACCGGGAGGGGAATCTAGGGTTACATAGAGTTGGTTACATAAGAAGGAATCTTTATAGTCGGTTGCCAAGCTTTCCTTCCACGCCAAGGAGAGTCCAATCTGGACACAGGTACGGTCTTCGGCCTTCATGTCTTCTCAGCCCATTAGTCCGGCCCATGGATAACAGGCCGGACGCCCGAGGACCCGTTAGTCCAGGACTCCCTCAGTAGCCCCTGAACCTGGCTTCAATGATGAGGAGTCCAGCGCGCATATTATCTTTGGCATTGCAAGGTGGGTTCCCTTCTATCTGAACTTCAAGATAGTCTTCGGATGCGATGATAGTATCTGGACCTGTCACACACCATACATAACCGCAGAGAGAATATATTTTTACACGAATCTAATCTGTTGATAGCTTTTTACAATATGACATCACGTCTGTCCGGTCATAATTTCGAACCGTTTTTGTCTGCCGCTCCACGTTTCGAGACGCGGTTACCATTGGCACGTCTTGTTGAAGTAGAGATCGTGTCCCCTTATTACGGGATTCTCATCAATACGGGCGTGGGCGACCCAACCGTGCCGTTTGCACGACCTTTGGGAGTAGGCGATTTTAAGGCGAGTGGGGAGACGCTTGATATTCATGGCCTTTGTAAGGGGATAAGGATTCCCTTTCTTTACCCACACCTCGGCTCCTCCTGAGTCCTTCCGTCCCCGAGCTCCAGCGCCCAAGCTTTTAGCTTTTCCCTCGTCCGAGAAAGAACTCCAAAGATGTCCGGATCCGGAGCTGAGGGTAAGTGGATGGCCTGCTCCGTCAAGAAGAGGGATATCAAGGCGCTCCGGGAGGCCGGATATCTGGCTAAGGAGATCGCTCACCGACTCCCAGCCAAGGGACAGATCATCCCTACTCCAGAGCCCCACGAGAGGGTTGTGTTTCTCACACATTTCGTCCGTGGGCTGGGCTTCCCTCTTCACCCCTTCGTCCACGGGCTGGGCTTCCCTCTTCACCCCTGCGCCCGTGGACTGATGTTTTACTATGGGCTAGACTTCCATGAACTAGCCCCCAACTTCATCCTCAACATCACGACATTCATTGTCGTGTGCGAGGCCTTTCTCCGCATCCCGCCTCATTTCGGCCTATGGCTGAAAACCTTCAATGTGAAGCCGAAGGCGGTGAGCGGCCAACAAGCAGAGTGCGGAGGCGCCATGGTGGGAAAGATGCCTAACATTACCTGGACCGAACGCTCATTTGCGGAGACGGTGAAAGGGTGGCAATCGGGGTGGTTCTATATTACCGAGCCACGTGACGCCAACTGGGTGTCGGCCCCCGAATTCCGATCTGGAATCCCGATGCCGCTCACCTCCTGGCAAGAGAGGGGCCTAACCTGGGGTCCCTTGGACGAGCTGACTGGGCTCCAGACATGCGTCCAAAACATGATAGATAGGAAGATCAAGCTTGTCAACGTGGTCCAGGTCATGCTCATTCGTCGGGTCCTTCCGTGCCAATGCCGAACTTGCTATCTATGGGAGTACGATCCGGCCAAGCACCAGACGCTACTAGAGCTCTTCGGCACGACACACGAAGAAATCTGGAAAGTTCTCTTCAAGGCCGGCGAGACGCCACCGCCATGACAGAAGATCGCGGGCTTAGCTGAAAACGCCAGGCTAATCCGGTAAGTTCTTTTAATGTTTTCAAGGCGTACCCTTTACTAGCATATTTTGAGAAAAAGCCTAAGCTTTCCTACCCGTGTTTTCAGGCGTGTATCAAGATAGCTGAGGGGATTAACTGCCCGGCTCTGCTGCCAAAAGACCAAGAATTCCCATTAATGACGCAAATGCTATTTCCAGCACCTTATGAGGTGCCAGAGAAGACGGCCAAAAAAGCGGCCAAAGGGGCCAAGAAGGGCCCTCGCCAAAAAGGCGCTCCGGACGTGATGTCCGAAGATGAGACTTCCTCTTCGTCCGCGGATGATGACGATGAAGAGGAAGAAGAAAGCGACTCCCCACCTAAAGCAGGGAGGAAGAAGAGAGTGGGCCTCACAAATCCAGAGGCAAAAGCGCCTAAGAGGGTTAGAGGCTCCCTCAAGGATAACTCCGTGTGGGATGTTGATAGCAGTCCGGATCGACCTCACCGGACCAAGCCTCGGGCCGCCTCATAAGTACCAGAATCGGAAAAAATCTGGCCTTCCCAGTTTGTAATATTGATATACCTTAAACCTTGTTATTGCAGTCCAGCACGCGATGGCTCCCCACGATCCTCGACAGAGGGGTCGCTAGACTCAAAGGAGATGGCTAGCATGTCTCCGCCACCTGCTCATTCCGTCTCTCCCAAGGGTGACGACAAGGTGGTGTCACAAAAGACCTTCCTCGAACGGGGGGGGGGGGGCTTCCGGATATCGTCGGGGTGGTGCCCCAGGAAGATTCCTCAGTCGCCGGACACATGGGGAAAAAATCCCCTATGGGGACTGGTGACGGGGGCCGAGTTCCCTTCGGACCTGAGCCGGATACCATTCCGGAGATCTATGCGGCTCCGGAGTCCAGCGAACGGCATGCCCCAAAAGGAGGGAGTGTGCCTGTTCCGCCGGTGACCTCTATCCAACTAGAGGCACCGGATAACCTACTGGAGGCACTACGAGGCGCCTCTATTGTGGATGAACACCTCGCCCTTATGGGCACGGTAATAGAGAAGGTCCAGTTCATAAAAGGCGGATTGACTGATGCCTGCACTAGCCTTCTATCGGGCTTTGAGGTAAGTAATGCGTTTGTAGGAAGAATATCACATTATAGATAGTAGCCCCTGATGCTCTGTTTGGTGTTCGGAAAGAAAAAGCCGAACAGAGGATCGAGAAGAAATATCGCAGGAATCTAACATAAGTTGTCTGTGTGAATAAGCATGTATCGCTGCAGGCTGCCACCGCTCATGCTGCAGAGGTCTCCGGACTGAAGTGAAAACTTGAGTGGGCTGAGGAAGAGCTCGACCTCGTAAAGAAGCAGCTGGAGGATAGCCAAGGTATGTAGTAACCTGCGGGTACCTTTTAAGAAAAAATGAATAGTCCATCCAGACTGAGTTGTCATGAACTTTATTAGGGGCCACGACCGAGGTGGCAGCCCTCAAGAAGGCGTTGGCTGAGGCCGAGGACAAAGTGGCCAAGGAACGCGCTGCGCGCGAGAAGGACGAGGCCCAGGTTGGCGAGGCGCAGCAACAACTCTAGGGCACGATCGAGAGATTTGAGTCCTTGGAGCGTGATTGTAAGGCGCAAGAGTACGAACTGGCGAAGGCCCGCCAGAGCGCACAGGATGCACGAGCCGAAGCCCAGAACACCCTCCGGGAAATTCAGGCGGCCAAGGAGATTGCGGCGGGTAATTCTTTCACCCTGCAAAGCAAGTATGTAGAAGAAACGTTCCTTGTACTTATCCGAATTTGGGTTTTACAGGGGCGTTTATGGATCTACCGCGCAGTATATCAGATGCTGCCGAGCATTGTAGAGCCGAAGAAGGGATGTCTATGGAGAAGCTATTCTGGTCCCAATATCTTGGACCCAAACATCTGTTGCCCTTCAGCGACCAGCTAAAGCAGTTGGTCGAGCTGGACAGGCCGGCAGAGCTAGCCATGAAGGATCATAGTCCGGCTATGGCCTGCCGAGCCTATACCTAGCAGCTACTTTGGACTTGTTAAGCGGCTTGTAAGTGCATGTCCTCGGCTCGAAGCCGTGAAGCGGTCGGTATGTATTGAAGGTGCGTGTATGGCATTTGCCCGCGTTAAGACGCATTGGGCAAAGCTGGATGCCAAGAAGCTGATGACCGAGGGGCCGCCGGAGGGCAAGGAGCATCGTTGACCCGAGCTCTATTTTGATGGCGTCCTGGAGGGATCCCACCTTGTGGCGGAGAAATGTTCGAAGGATGTTATATTCCCATGAGAACATTTGTATTATCATGTCCTGTAATATGGAACAATGATGTTATGTATTGTAATGCTTGCGATTTACATTTTACCTCCTGTGCGTCCGTTTATGAAATCTGAGGGTTGACCAGTCGTCGGCTTCTGCCCCCACGTAGATAGTACGGGGGTGTTCGGTATAAATCTAAACACTCTTTACTCCACATTCCTTAAAGGAGGTGTTTAGCGCAACGAACAAGGCAACCAGACTATGCAGCCTTTACAACCCTCACTTAGCCATAGGAGTTTGACAATTAAGAAAGTTGGCGAAGCCCCTGGTATTCAGAAGGCCAAACTAGGGGCGTTGTACACGCCTAATCAGAGGAACTGATTCTTCGCAAGAAGCGGAAAAAATCTCTAACGATTTGGAACCTCTCGAACAGCTGACCAGCTCTCGCCGCATCATGACAGTCAGTTTTCGGCTTTCTCTACTGAGGTGCTCGTCCAGAAGAACTGGGACACAATCGCAGTAGTTCTCCCTTTACTACCCTAGCCGATATAGCGGAACATAAGGTAGTAAGCACAGGAGCCGGGCAACCCAACTATTGACCAAAGACATGATTCGGAGCCGATGCATATAATGCTATAAGTTCGGGGTGTCGAACTATATTGGAAAAGTGTTCGGACTTTTATTGCCGTAATGGGGGGTGTAATGAAGCCCCTGGCGCAGTAATATGTACCATGGTGTACGTGTGCAATAAGTAATTTATACAAAGGTGAGGAAACAGGAAAATTAAGTAATAAGCTGACGCCACCATTTATTCACCATTGTGATGTAATTAGTACGTCGAGGTGTACTTTGTGCAAGTAATGCGATAAGCAAGTAAATCTATTTAACATGCCGCAACCAAGGGAGAGCTGCGTGCGGGTATGTAAAACAAGTATGGCAATCATTTAGTAGAGACCACCTGGGGATTCCCTTGTATGCCAGAGCTCCTTGCCTCCCTGGTGTGTTCTGTAAACAGGTCGTCCGCATAGACCTCGAAAAGAGAAAAAAACCCGTAATAAAAAGAAAAAAATAAAGGCGTGCGAATCCCAGGGTCGGTCAAGCCGTACTATGGGTCGTGAGCGAGTTATGCCTCCGTCAGTACCCATGGGGTTTTGAGTGCGTAGTTATGTACACGCGGTACAGATGCCATTTCCTCATCGGGGCTGGGACGGAGGCCAGATTTACTAAATCAGATCTTGACAAACCAAGTTGTCCTGTTGCAGTGTAGTCCGGACCTTCTTAACGATGTCCAAGGGCTCGGCGGCCAGATTATGGTGCCTCTTGAGAAGGCCGCTCTGTACTTCTGCCGCTAGGGCTGCGGTATGCTCCTCTGTACGGAGGGAACGTTCCGTGTTTCCACTTAATGTAATGACGCCGCGTGGACCGGGCATCTTGAGCTTGAGATAAGCATAATGTGGCACCGCGTTGAATCTAGCAAATGCGGTTCGTCCGAGCAGTGCGTGGTAGCCACTGCGGAAGGGGACGATATTGAAGATTAGCTCTTCGCTTCGAAAGTTATGCGGGGAACCGAAGACCACCTCCAGCGTGATCGAGGCCGTACAACGGGCCTCTATGCCTGGTATAACTCCTTTAAAGGTAGTTATCGTGGGCTTGATTCATGAGGGATTAATGCCCATTTTGCATAATGTATCCCGATAGAGCAGGTTGAGGCTGCTACCACCGTCCATTAGGACTCGTGTCATGTGAATCCATCGATGATTGGGTCGAGTACCAATGCGGCCGAACCGCCATGACGGATGCTAGTTGGATGATCATGACGATCAAAGGTGATCGGGAATGACGACCATGGGTTGAATTTTGGGGCGACTGGCTCTACCGCATAAACGTCCCTGAGTACGCGCTTGTGCTCACTTTTTGGGATGTGTGTAGCATATATCATGTTCACCATTTTGACTTGAGGCGGGAATTTGTTCTGCCGCCTAGTGTTCGGCTGCCAGGGCTCCTGGTCATCGTCCTCGCTCTGCGATACCCCTTCCTTGTATTTGCTATTTGCCTTGCTGGCTTGCTTAAAGACCCGGCAATCTCTGTTAGTATGGTTGGCCGGTTTTTCTGGGGTGCCATGTATCTGGCATGGATGATCGAGTATGCAGTCCAAGCTGGATGGTCCTCCACCGTTCCTTTTATAGGGATTCTTTCGCTGGCCGGACTTGGAGCCACTTAATCCGGCGTGAACGATAGTGTCATCGGTGTTATCGCCATTGCTTCGGCATTTGTGTCTGTTGAGCCGGAGCTTGCTAGTGCTTTTTTTGGCCTCAGAGGGGCCTGCTTCGTTGGCTGTGTTTGTACTGCAAGCCAGCAAATTATCCTCTCCCGCGCAAAATCGGGTCATAAGTGCCATGAGGGCTGCCATGGACCTCGGCTTTTCTTGGCCGAGGTGGCGGGCGAGCCATTCGTCACGGATGCTATGCTTAAAGGCCGCTAGGGCTTCAGCATCCGGACAGTCAACAATCTTGTTCTTTTTGGTTAGGAACCTATTCCAGAATTTTCTGGCTGATTCTCCAGGTTATTGAACTATGTGTCTTAAGTCATCGACATCGGGTGGCCGGACATATGTACCTTGGAAGTTTTGAAGGAAGGCTTCTTCCATGTCCTCCCAGCTGCCGATGGAATTTTCGGGCAGGCTATTTAGCCAGTGTCGAGCTAGCCCTTTGAGCTTTAGTGGGAGGTATTTGATGGCGTGGAGGTCATCTCCAGGGCCATGTGGATGTGGAGAATAAAGTCCTCAATCCATACTGCGTGATCGGTTGTTCCGTCGTATGATTTTTTTGAGGGAGAAACAGTAGGAAAGGCTCCTACTGTGTTTTCATATATATATATATACACAAGTGATTTACATTTTGCATGTGGGTGTCATCCTGCCCAGACAGATTGGGTCAGGGGGACAGGGATGATACTACTAGTGTAACTCAGAAATAAAAGAGGAAATGAAAGTAGGATGACCCCCCTTAGTCTTATGTTGGAGGAGGTCAAAATCGTCCTTGAATCTCTTTAGCCACCCACTAACGGTTGGTGTAATCCTCCTAAAATGTTTATTGTTTCTTTCCTTCCAGAGACTCCAGGCAGCCACCAAGAATATTTCAAAGAAGAGTGGGCGCCCCCAGGAGTTTTTAGCCTGTTGAAGCAGTTGAAGGCGGTAGGTGAAGGGTGGCCAGCTAATCCCAAGTTTTTGCCAGTAAGATTGACTGAATGGGCAAGTAAAGATCATATGGTCCACAATTTCCTCGTCGTGGTTGCCGCAGAGCAGGCAACTGTGGTCATCAACTATGTCATAATGTCGATGCTTGAGCATGTCACGTGTATTCAATCGGTCATTCATTAGGAGCCAGTCAAAGACTTTGATCCTCATGATGCAGCGAGAGCGCCAGAGAAGGGAGAAAGCTAGGTGGGCGTTGGCGTCTCGAAAGAAGAATCTGTAGTAGTCAGCCGGCTGATAGACAGATTTCCCCCAGGTATAATGCTAGACATCGTTGACAGATGTGGATGGGTGCATGTGCGTGGAGATCTGTTGAATGTCTCGAACATCGGCCAGGGCTTGGGGAGAAAGTGGTAGGTCAAAGGTTTTCGACAATGCCATGTTCTCCAAGAAATCTTTGACAGTCTCGTCCTCATGCATGGCAAAGGAAAACGCATGAGGGTGCGAATTTTCCAGAACATCCACCGCCAAAGATCTTTCCAAACTAGGGCAGTTGTGCCCGACACGACTCGGACTTTGAAATCCCTCGGAAGACAGGCATGAGCTTGAGGATTTCGCACCACCAAAAAGAGCCCACTGGATTTGTGGCATGGGGGACTTTATCGGCATAGTATGTGTTCCAAATGAGATGTACCCAGGGGACATCGAGCTTGTTATAAAACTTGTGGAAAAATTTCATGAGCAGGGCATCATTTTGCACCTTAATGTTGATAACCCCGAGGCCACCTGAAGGAAATATGCCCTAGAGGCAATAATAAAGTTATTATTTATTTCCTTATATCATGATAAATGTTTATTATTCATGCTAGAATTGTATTAACTGGAAACATAATACATGTGTGAATACATAGAAAAAACAGAGTGTCACTAGTATGCCTCTACTTGACTAGCTCATTGATCAAAGATGGTTATGTTTCCTAACCATAGACATGAGTTGTCATTTGATTAACGGGATCACATAATTAGGAGAATGATGTGATTGACTTGACCCATTCCGTTAGCTTAGCACTTGATCGTTTAGTTTGTTGCTGTTGCTTTCTTCATAACTTATACATGTTCCTATGACTATGAGATTATGCAACTCCCGTTTACCGGAGGAACACTTTGTGTGCTACCAAACGTCACAACGTAACTGTGTGATTATAAAGGTGCTCTACAGGTGTCTCCGAAGGTACTTGTTGGGTTGGCGTATTTCGAGATTAGGATTTGTCACTCCAATTGTCGCAGAGGTATCTCTGGGCCCTCTTGGTAATGCACATCACTCAAGCCTTGCAAGCATTGCAACTAATAAGTTAGTTGCGGGATGATGTATTACGGAACGAGTAAAGAGACTTGCCGGTAACGAGATTGAACTAGGCACTACTAGAAAAAGGGCTATAGATGGGATTGACACTAATGGTGCACCAGACAAGCGGTGCGCCATTAGTATATACTAATGGCGCACCACCTTCTGATACGCCATTAGAGTTGAAACTACTAATGGCGCACCAGGCCCAGGGTGCGCCATTAGTATCAAATTTTTTTTTGAACTAGTGCGCCTGTCCAAACATACTAATGGCGCATCCAGACACAGTGCGCCATTACTAATTGTAACTAGTAATGGCGCACCTGTCGGAAAGTGCGCCACTAATGTTGTTTTTTTATTATATTTTTATTCCTTTTTTTGCAAAACTAGTAATGGCGCACTGTTCCACCGTGCGCCATTACTAGTTTAGTTTAAACTAGTAATGGCACACTGTGGGACAGTGCGCCATTAGTATGTTTTTTTTTTGCAAAACTACTAATGGCGCACCACCAGAAGGTGCGCCATTAGTAACCTGGATTACTAATGGCGCATTTAGAGTTGGTGCGCCATTAGTAAGTGGGCAGCAACAAGATATTTTGGACAGCCTCTCCTACCCACACTCACTTTCTCCCCACTTCATTCTCTCCACCTCCTCCTTGTCTCGGGTGCCTCCTCTTTTTCACCTCATTTCCACCATAGATTCATTCAATTTAAGTGGTTAAATTACCTTGTTTTGATAGGTAAGTAAGGGGGGAAGCTATATTTATGTTGTTCTCCCTACAACAATGTGCACATGCACTTTTTATGGCCTAGCTAGATCTATGTATGTTCGTGGTGTTGCATATGTTTGTGGTGTTGCATATGTGTTTGTGTTTGGAGGTGTGCCGGTATTTGAAATGCGATAGTTGCCAATATTTTGCCGGCATGTTGATTCATTTCCGTTTCGGCGAGAATTTTGGCATTAAGCATTCTTTTTGGTCCTATTTTTAGGGAAAGTCATGCCAAATTTTTTCTTGGTTCTAAAATATCGTTTTGCTCTACCCCGCAGGCGACCATGGTCCGCACGATGACCGAAGGCATCGTGAATAGGTTTTTGAGGTCCGCGAAGGCCGAGATGCATCAAAACAACGAGACGGAGATAAGATGTCCGTGTCGAAGATGCAAGCTGAAGAGCCTTATTGCGGACCCGGAATCCGGGAAGGTGCGGGACCACCTGCTCTTGCGTGGTTTCATGGATGGCTATCGGTGGCAAGGTGATGAAGATGACTACGAAGTCGTCCATGGGGGCCGGGCAAGAAATGAGGAAGGGTAGCAAGACAACCACCGCGGCTCGGGCGGGCGAGAAGACGAAGAATCTGTTGGGGAACGTTGCAGAAAACAAAAATTTTCCTACGGTTTCACCAAGATCCATCTAGGAGTTCATCTAGCAACGAGTGATTAGATGCATCTACGTACCTTGTAGATCGCGAGCGGAAGCGTTCGAAGAACGAGGATGAGGGAGTCGTACTCGACGTGATTCGAATCACCAAAGATCCTAGCACCGAACGGACGGCACCTCCGCGTTCAACACACGTACGGTCAGCGTAACGTCTCTTTCTTCTTGATCCAGCAAGGGGGAAGGAGAGGTTGAGGGAGATGGCTCCAGAAGCAGCACGACGGCGTGGTGGTGATGGAGCTGCAGTACTCCGGCAGGGCTTTGCCAAGCACTATGGAGGAGGAGGATGTGTTGGAGAGGGAGATGGAGGCACCAAAGATGTGTTATGAGAGGCCCTCCTTCCCCCACTATATATAGGGAGTCCAAGGGGGGGCGCCGGCCCTAGGAGATCCAATCTCCTAGGGGGGTGCGGCTAAGGGAGGAATCCCTCCCCCCCAAGGCACCTAGGGGGTGCCTTCCCCCTTTGGGACTCTTCCCTTCTTGAACCCTAGGCGCATGGGCCTCTTGGGGCTGGTGCCCTTGGCCCATGTAGGCCAAGGCGCACCCCCTACAGCCCATGTGGCCCCCGGGGCAGGTGGCCCCACCCGGTGGACCCCCGGGACCCTTCCGGTGGTCCCGGTACAATACCGGTGACCCCGAAACTTGTCCCGATGCCCGAAGTAGCACTTACTATATATAATTCTTTACCTCCGGACCATTCTGGAACTCCTCGTGACGTCCAGGATCTCATCCGGGACTCCGAACAACATTCGGGTTACTGCATATACATATCCCTACAACCCTAGCGTCACCGAACCTTAAGTGTGTAGACCCTACGGGTTCGGGAGACATGTAGACATGACCGAGATCGCTCTCCGGTCAATAACCAACAGCGGGATCTGGATACCCATGTTGGCTCCCACATGCTCCTCGATGATCTCATCGGATGAACCATGATGTCGAGGATTCAAGCAACCCCGCATACAATTCCCTTTGTCAATCGGTATGTTACTTGCCCGAGATTCGATCGTCGGTATCCCAATACCTCGTTCAATCTCGTTACCGGCAAGTCACTTTACTCGTACCGTAATGCATGATCCCGTGACCAGACACTTGGTCACTTTGAGCTCATTATGATGATGCATTACCGAGTGGGCCCAGTGATACCTCTCCGTCATACGGAGTGACAAATCCAAGTCTTGATCCGTGTCAACCCAACAGACACTTTCGGAGATACCCGTAGTATACCTTTATAGAGTTACTTGTGACGTTTGGTACACCCAAAGCACTCCTACGGTATCCGGGAGTTACACGATCTCATGGTCTAAGGAAAAGATACTTGACATTGGAAACTCTAGCAAATGAACTATACGATCTTGTGCTATGTTTAGGATTGGGTCTTGTCCATCACATCATTCTCCTAATGATTTGATCTCGTTATCAATGACATCCAATGTCCATAGTCAGGAAACCATGACTATCTGTTGATCAACGAGCTAGTCAACTAGAGGCTTACTAGGGGCATGTTGGTGTCTATTATTCACACATGTATTACGATTTCCGGATAACACAATTATAGCATGAATAAAGACAATTATCATGAACAAGGAAATATAATAATAATGCTTTTATTATTGCCTCTAGGGCATATTTCCAATAGTCTCCCACTTGCACTAGAGTCAATAATCTAGTTACATTGTGATGAATCGAACACCCATGGAATTCTGGTGTTGATCATGTTTTGCTCTAGGGAGAGGTTTAGTCAACGGATCTGCTACATTCAGGTCCGTATGTACTTTACAAATATCTATGTCTCCATCTTGAACATTTTCACGAATGGAGTTGAAGCGACGCTTGATGTGCCTTGTCTTCTTGTGAAACCTGGGCTCCTTGGCAAGTGCAATAGCTCCAGTGTTGTCACAGAAGAGTTTGATTGGCCCCGACGCATTGGGTATGACTCCTAGGTCGGTGATGAACTCCTTCACCCAAATTGCTTCATGTGCTGCCTCCGAGGCTGCCATGTACTCCGCTTCACATGTAGATCCCGCCACGACGCTCTGCTTGCAACTGCACCAGCTTACTGCCCCACCATTCAAAATATACACGTATCCGGTTTGTGACTTAGAGTCATCCAGATTTGTGTCGAAGCTAGCGTCGACGTAACCCTTTACGACGAGCTCTTCGTCACCTCCATAAACGAGAAACATTTCCTGAGTCCTTTTCAGGTACTTCAGGATATTCTTGACCGCTGTCCAGTGTTCCTTGCCGGGATTACTTTGGTACCTTCCTACCAAACTTACGGCAAGGTTTACATCAGGTCTGGTACACAGCATGGCATACATAATAGAACCTATGGCTGAGGCATAGGGGATGACACTCATCTCTTCTATATCTTCTGCCGTGGTCGGACATTGAGCCGAGCTCAAATTCACACCTTGCAACACAGGCAAGAACCCCTTCTTAGACTGATCCATATTGAACTTCTTCAATATCTTATCAAGGTATGTGCTTTGTGAAAGACCTATGAGGCATCTTGATCTATCTCTGCAGATCTTGATGTCTAATATATAAGCAGCTTCTCCAAGGTCCTTCATTGAAAAACTCTTATTCAAGTAGGCCTTTATGCTGTCCAAGAGTTCTATATCATTTCCCATCAAAAGTATGTCATCTACATATAATATGAGAAATGCTACAGAGCTCCCACTCACTTTCTTGTAAACACAGGCTTCTCCATAAGTCTGCATAAACCCAAACGCTTTGATCATCTCATCAAAGCGAATGTTCCAACTCCGAGATGCTTGCACCAGCCCATAAATCGAGCGTTGGAGCTTGCACACCTTGTCAGCATTCTTAGGATCCACAAAACCTTCCGGCTGCATCATATACAATTCTTCCTTAAGGAAACCATTAAGGAATGCCGTTTTGACGTCCATTTGCTATATTTCATAATCATAGAATGCGGCAACCGCTGACATGATTCGGACGGACTTCAGCTTCGCTACCGGTGAGAAAGTCTCATCGTAGTCAACCCCTTGAACTTGTTGATAACCCTTAGCGACAAGCCGAGCTTTATAGATGGTCACATTACCATCCGCGTCTGTCTTCTTTTTAAAGATCCATTTATTTTCTATGGCTCGCCGCTCAACGGGCAAGTCAGTCAAAGTCCATACTTCGTTTTCATACATGGATCCTATCTCGGATTTCATGGCTTCTAGCCATTTGTCGGAATCCGGGCCCGCCATCGCTTCTTCATAGTTCGAAGGTTCACCGTTGTCTAACAACATGATTTCCAAGACAGGGTTGCCGTACCATTCTGGTACGGAACGTGTCCTTGTGGACCTTCGAATTTCAGTAGGAGCTTGATCAGAAGTATCTTGATCATCATCATTAACTTCCTCTCCAGTCGGTGCAGGCACCTCAGGAACATTTTCTTGAGTTGCGCCATTTTCCGGTTCAAGAGGTAGTACTTCATCAAGTTCTACTTTCCTCCCACTTACTTCTTTCGAGAGAAACTCTTTCTCTAGAAAGGACCCATTCTTGGCAACAAAGATCTTGCCTTCAGATCTGAGGTAGAAGGTATACCC
The DNA here is from genome assembly GCF_003073215.2 of Triticum urartu. Taxonomy (NCBI): domain Eukaryota; kingdom Viridiplantae; phylum Streptophyta; class Magnoliopsida; order Poales; family Poaceae; genus Triticum; species Triticum urartu. The sequence goes on along the minus strand of NC_053025.1, from coordinate 291,707,358 downwards.
AATAGTTTCTTTAGGGTATCCTATGAAGACGCATTTTTCCGATTTGGGTTCGAGCTTTTCAGGTTGACGTTTCTTGACATAAGCATCGCATCCCCAAACTTTTAGAAACGACAGCTTAGGTTTCTTCCCAAACCATAATTCAAATGGTGTCGTCTCAACGGATTTCGACGGAGCCCTATTTAAAGTGAATGCGGCAGTCTATAAAGCATACCCCCAAAAAGATAGCGGTAAATCGGCAAGAGACATCATAGATCGCACCATATCTAATAGAGTGCGATTACGACGTTCAGACACACCATTACGCTGAGGTGTTCCAGGCGGCGTGAGCTGTGAAACTATTCCACATTTTCTTAAGTGTGTGCTAAACTCATGACTCAAGTATTCTCCTCCACGATCTGATCGCAGGAACTTGATTTTCCTGTCACGTTGATTCTCAACCTCACTCTGAAATTCCTTGAACTTTTCAAAGGTCTCAGACTTGTGTTTCATTAAATAGATATACCCATATCTACTCAACTCATCAGTGAGGGTGAGAACATAACGATAGCCACCGCGAGCCTCAACACTCATTGGACCGCACACATCAGTATGTATGATTTCCAATAAGTTGGTTGCTCGCTCCATTGTTCCTGAGAACGGAGTCTTGGTCATTTTACCCATGAGGCATGGTTCGCACATGTCAAATGATTCATAATCAAGAGACTCTAAAAGTCCATCAGCATGGAGCTTCTTCATGCGTTTGACACCTATGTGACCAAGGCGGCAGTGCCACAAGTATGTGGGACTATCATTATCAATCTTACATCTTTTGGTACTCACACTATGAATATGTGTAGCATTACGCTCGAGATTCATTAAGAATAAACCATTCACCATTGGAGCATGACCATAAAACATATCTCTCATATAAATAGAACAACCATTATTCTCGGATTTAAATGAGTAGCCATCTCGAATTAAACGAGATCCTGATACAATGTTCATGCTCAAACTTGGCACTAAATAACAATTATTGAGGTTCAAACCTAATCCCGTAGGTAAATGAAGAGGCAGCGTGTCGACGGCGATCACATCGACCTTGGAACCATTCCCGACGCACATCGTCACCTCGTCCTTCGCCAGTCTCCGCTTATTCCGCAGCTCCTGCTTTGAGTTACAAATGTGAGCAACTGCACTGGTATCAAATACCCAGGAGATACTACGAGTACTGGTAAGGTACACATCAATTACATGTATATCACATATACCTTTCGTTTTGCCGGCCTTCTTGTCCGCTAAGTATTTGGGGCAGTTCCGCTTCCAGTGACCACTTTCCTTGCAATAAAAGCACTCAGTCTCGGGCTTGGGTCCATTCTTTGGCTTCTTCCCGGCAGCTTGCTTGCCGGGCATGGCAACTCCCTTGCCGTCCTTCTTGAAGGCTTTCTTACCCTTGCCCTTCTTGAACTTAGTGGTTTTATTCACCATCAACACTTGATGTTCCTTTTTGACTTCTACCTCTGCTGATTTCAGCATTGCAAATACTTCAGGAATGGTCTTTTCCATCCCTTGCATATTGAAGTTCATCACAAAGCTCTTGTAGCTCAGTGGAAGCGACTGGAGGATTCTGTCAATGACCGCGTCATCCGGGAGATTAACTCCCAGCTGAGTCAAGCGGTTATGTAACCCAGACATAGTGAGTATGTGCTCACTGGCAGAACTGTTTTCCTCCATCTTACAGCTGAAGAACTTGTCGGAGACTTCATATCTCTCGACCCGGGCATGAGCTTGGAAAACCATTTTCAGCTCTTCGAACATCTCATGCTTTGTGTCTCTCAAAACGTTTTTGGAGTCCCGGCTCTAAGCTGTAAAGCATGCCGCACTGAACGAGGGAGTAGTCATCGGTACGTGCCTGCCAAGCGTTCATAACGTCTTGTTCTGCAGGGAGAAAAGGTGCATCACCTAGTGGTGCTTGTAGGACATAATCTTTCTTGGCAGCTATGAGGATGATCCTCAGGTTCCGGACCCAGTCCGTGTAGTTGCTGCCATCATCTTTCAGCTTGGTTTTCTCTAGGAACGCGTTGAAGTTGAGGACTACGTTGGCCATTTGATCTACAAGACATATTGTAAAGATTTTAGACTAAGTTCATGATAATTAAGTTCATCTAATCAAATTATTCAATGAACTCCCACTTAGATAGACATCCCTCCAGTCATCTAAGTATAACATGATCCGAGTTAACTAGGCCGTGTCCGATCATCACGTGAGACGGACTAGTCAACGTCGGTGAACATCTTCATGTTGATCGTATCTTCTATACGACTCATGCTCGACCTTTCGGTCTTCTGTGTTCCGAGGCCATGTCTGTACATGCTAGGCTCGTCAAGTCAACCTAAGTGTTTTGCATGTGTAAATCTGTCTTACACCCGTTGTATGTGAACGTTAGAATCTATCACACCCGATCATCACGTGGTGCTTCGAAACAACGAACTGTCGCAACGGTGCACAGTTAGGGGGAACACTTTCTTGAAATTATTATGAGGGATCATCTTATTTACTACCGTCGTTCTAAGTAAACAAGATGCAAAAACATGATAAACATCACATGCAATCAAGTAATAATAGTGACATGATATGGCCAATATCACATAGCTCCTTTGATCTCCATCTTGGGGCTCCATGATCATCTTGTCACCGGCATGACACCATGATCTCCATCATTGTGTCACCATGAAGTTGCTCGCCAACTATTACTTCTACTACTATGGCTAACGCGTTTAGCAATAAAGTAAAGTAATTTACATGGCGTTTCTCAATGACACGCAGGTCATACAAAAAATAAAGACAACTCCTATGGCTCCTGCCGGTTGTCATACTCATTGACATGCAAGTCGTGATTCCTATTACAATAGCATGAACATCTCATACATCACATATATATCATTCATCATTCATCACAACTTTGGCCATATCATATCACAAGGCACTTGCTGCAAAAACAAGTTAGACGTCCTCTAATTGTTGTTGCAAGTTTTACGTGGCTGAAGTAGGGTTCTAGCAAGAATGTTTTCTTACCTACGTGAAAGCCACAACGTGATTTGTCAACTTCTATTTACCCTTCATAAGGACCCTTTTCATCGAATCCTCTCCAACTAAAGTAGGAGAGACAGACACCCGCCAGCCACCTTATGGAACTAGTGCATGTTAGTCGGTGGAACCGGTCTCACGTAAGCGTACATGTAAGGTTGGTCCGGGCTGCTTCATCCCACAATACCGTTGAAGCAAGATAAGACTAGTAGCGGCAAGAAAGTTGGCAACATCAACGCCCACAACAAATTGTGTTCTACTCGTGCAAGAGAACTACGCATAGACCTAGCTCTGATACCACTGTTGGGGAACGTTGCAGAAAACAAAAATTTTCCTACGGTTTCACCAAGATCCATCTAGGAGTTCATCTAGCAATGAGTGATTAGATGCATCTACGTACCTTGTAGATCGCGAGCGGAAGCGTTCAAAGAACGGGGATGAGGGAGTCGTACTCGACGTGATTCGAATCACCGAAGATCCTAGCACCGAACGGACGACACCTCCGCGTTCAACACACGTACGGTCAGCGTAACGTCTCTTTCTTCTTGATCCAGCAAGGAGGAAGGAGAGGTTGAGGGAGATGGCTCCAGCAGCAGCACGACGGCGTGGTGGTGATGGAGCTGCAGTACTCCGGCAGGGCTTTGCCAAGCACTATGGAGGAGGAGGATGTGTTGGAGAGGGAGATGGAGGCACCAAAGATGTGTTATGAGAGGCCCTCCTTCCCCCACTATATATAGGGAGTCCAAGGGGGGGCGCCGGCCCTAGGAGATCCAATCTCCTAGGGGGGTGCGGCTAAGGGAGGAATCCCTCCCCCCCAAGGCACCTAGGGGGTGCCTTCCCCCTTTGGGACTCTTCCCTTCTTGAACCCTAGGCGCATGGGCCTCTTGGGGCTGGTGCCCTTGGCCCATGTAGGCCAAGGCGCACCCCCTACAGCCCATGTGGCCCCCGGGGCAGGTGGCCCCACCCGGTGGACCCCCGGGACCCTTCCGGTGGTCCCGGTACAATACCGGTGACCCCGAAACTTGTCCCGATGCCCGAAATAGCACTTACTATATATAATTCTTTACCTCCGGACCATTCTGGAACTCCTCGTGACGTCCAGGATCTCATCCGGGACTCCGAACAACATTCGGGTTACTGCATATACATATCCCTACAACCCTAGCGTCACCGAACCTTAAGTGTGTAGACCCTACGGGTTCGGGAGACATGTAGACATGACCGAGATCGCTCTCCGGTCAATAACCAACAGCGGGATCTGGATACCCATGTTGGCTCCCACATGCTCCTCGATGATCTCATCGGATGAACCATGATGTCGAGGATTCAAGCAACCCCGCATACAATTCCCTTTGTCAATCGGTATGTTACTTGCCCGAGATTCGATCGTCGGTATCCCAATACCTCGTTCAATCTCGTTACCGGCAAGTCACTTTACTCGTACCGTAATGCATGATCCCGTGACCAGACACTTGGTCACTTTGAGCTCATTATGATGATGCATTACCGAGTGGGCCCAGTGATACCTCTCCGTCATACGGAGTGACAAATCCAAGTCTTGATCCGTGTCAACCCAACAGACACTTTCGGAGATACCTGTAGTATACCTTTATAGTCACCCAGTTACGTTGTGACGTTTGGTACACCCAAAGCACTCCTACGGTATTCGGGAGTTACACGATCTCATGGTATAAGGAAATGATACTTGACATTGGAAACTCTAGCAAACGAACTATACGATCTTGTGCTATGTTTAGGATTGGGTCTTGTCCATCACATCATTCTCCTAATGATGTGATCTCGTTATCAGTGACATCCAATGTCCATAGTCAGGAAACCATGACTATCTATTGATCAACGAGCTAGTCAACTAGAGGCTTACTAGGGACATGTTGGCGTCTATTATTCACACATGTATTACGATTTCCGGATAACACAATTATAGGATGAATAAAGACAATTATCATGAACAAGGAAATATAATAATAATGCTTTTATTATTGCCTCTAGGGCATATTTCCAACAGAATCCCTAGGAGATGATCACGACGGTGATGCTGTACACAGTCATCATGTAGAAGATGCAGGACATGATGATGAGGAAGATGCCGGAGCAGACGACGGGCATGATCATGAAGATGATGATGCCAGCGGAGCAGACGACGCTGGACCATCGATGGGCTAGGTGCAGGACCCTCATATTCAAGAGCTGCTTCTCAAGCAGACGGATAACGCAAGAGCTGCCGCCCGAGAGAAAGCCAAGATGGATCAACTTGAGTTAGACGCGGTTACTCCATTGTATGAAGGATGAAGGCCCGAGGATACCCGCCTGAAAGTAACGCTCATGGCTCTGGAGATGAAGGTAAAACACAAAATGACCGACGCATGCTTCGACGAAAACATGTCATTCTGGCACGAACGTCTTCCCAAGGGGAACAAGTGCCCGGCCAGTTTGGAGGAGGCGAAGAAAATCGTGTGTCCTCTGGATTTACCGCACGTGAAATACCATGTGTGCATGAACAATTGCATCATTTATCGGGACGAGCACGCGGAGTCTACCATATGTCCGGTGTGCGGCGTCACTCGATACAAGAAGAGGAAGAAAGCTCCTCGAAAAGTGGTGTGGTACTTTCCGACCACTCCTCGTCTGCAGCGGTATTTCGCGGACCCTAAGGTAGCAAAGCTCCTGTGTTGGCACGCGGATAGGGAGGAGAAGAAGCGATAAGATGACGCAAATGATCCGGATATAGATAAAAAAGACAAGATGCTGAGTCACCCTAAGGATGCGAGCCAGTGGCAAGCGTTGAACTTCGAAGACCTAGAATTTGGGAACGATCCAAGGAACATCGTGCTGGACGCGAGCACCGATGGAGTCAATCCGTTTGGCAGCCAGAGAAGCACACATAGCACCTGGCCTGTGTTTGTGTGGATGTACAACCTTCCCCCTGGTTGTGCATGAAGAGGAAGTACATTCACATGAGTATGCTAATTGAAGGACCGAAACAACCAGGGAACGACATCAATCTGTATCTGGGGCTGCTGAAAGAGGAGCTTGACACGCCGTGGAAAACGCCAGCCAATACGTGGGACGCCGCAGAGAAAGAATATTTCCCTATGAGAGCCGCGCTGCTCACGACGGTGCACGACTATCTCGGTTACGGATATGTCGCGGGGCAGGTGGTCCACGGATTTTCTGGATGCGTCAGGTGCATGGATGACACAACGTATCGCCAGCTAGATAGAGATCCCGGGTCTTCGAAAATCGTGTTCATGGGACATCGAAGGTGGCTTCGCAATGATGACCTGTGGAGAAAACGCAAGGATCTGTTCGATGGTGAAACCGAATCCCGAGGACGCCCGCGTACGAGGAGCGGCGAGGAAATAGACGAGCTGTTGAAAAATTGGAAAGATTGCCCACTGCCGGGAAAGAAGCAAAAGGCGCCAGAGCCGGGAAAGAAGCGAAAGGCGCCAGAGCCGCTGCTGAAGGTATGGAAAACGAGGTCTGTTTTCTGGGACTTGCCGTACTGGAAGATCCACCGTGTGCCTCACAGCCTTGATGTCATGCATATCACGAAGAACGTGTGCGAGAGTCTGCTTGGTACCCTGCTCAACATGCCAGAGAGGACCAAAGATGGGCCGAAAGCAAGGGCAGACTTGAAATCAATGGGCATCAGGCAGGAGCTTCACGCTATATATGATGATGATGATGATGATGATGATGATGATGATGAGGCGAAGCAGGACACGGAAAGTCGTCGCAAAGGCAAAAAGGCCAAGAAGACTGGAAATGACTACCCTCCCGCGTGCTTCACTCTAAGTCAGGAGGAGATCGAGCAATTTTTCACCTGCCTCCTAGGAGTAAAACTTCCTTACGGTTACGCGGGGAAGATAAGCAGATACCTAGACCCAGCGAAGCAGAAGTTCAACGGAATGAAGTCTCACGACTGTCATGTGCTGATGACGCAGATACTTCCAGTTGCAATCTGTGGGATCATGGACGCGCACGTCCGTGAAACGCTATTTGGCCTATGCAACTTTTTCGACGTCATCTCTCGGAAGTCTGTTGGCGTGAGGCAACTCAGAAGGCTACAGGAAGAGATCGTGGTGATACTATGCGAGCTTGAGATGTACTTCCCGCCCGCATTCTTCGACGTTATGGTGCATCTGCTGGTCCATATCGTGGACGATATCATCCAACTCGGGCCGACGTTCCTGCACAGCATGATGCCGTTCGAAAGGATGAATGGTGTCATCAAAGGATACGTTCGCAACATGTCATGTCCAGAGGGAAGCATAGCCAGGGGCTTTCTGACCGAAGAGTGCATCTCCTACTGCACGAATTATCTAGGCATCGAGAACCCCGTTGGTCTGCCCGTCAACAGGCACCTCGGTAGGCTTGCTGGATGGGGTCACCGTGAGGGTCGCCACGAAATGCATGTCGACTTCGAGGGTCGACTCGCCGACTTTGAAAGAGCAAACCTAGTCGCGCTACAACACATAGACGTGGTCGATCCTTGGGTGATAGAGCACAAAACCTTTATTAAGAAGACGTACAATGACCGAGGCCAACAGAGGACGGACGGAGATATACTCAAAGAGCACAACTCATGTTTCACGCGTTGGTTCACAGAAGCTTCTGTCGTACCCTTTACATGAGGATTCTTCCACAGAAGAACACCTCATATTCGCCTTGTCACAGGGCGCCGAGCACAACCTGATGACCTATGAGGCGTACGATATCAACGGCTACATATTCTACACTGAGGCCAAGGACATGAAGAGCGATGGTTATCAGAACTCCGGGGTAACGATGGAATCCTACACCGGTAACGACAAGGACAGATACTACGGAAGGATCGAGGAGATCTGGGAGCTGAGCTACACTGGAGAGAAGGTCCCGATGTTCCGTGTCAGATGGGCGAAGAGCGTCCTAAAAGAAGACCGGTATTTCACCACCATGGTTATACCCGAAGCCAAATCCAAGACCGCGGGCGCAATCGTCACCGCGAAAAATGAGCCATGGGTACTGGCTTCCCAAGTGGACCAATGCTTCTTCATTACCGACCCGTCAAAGCCCAGTCGTGTTGTCGTGAGGAGAGGCAAAAGGAAGATCATCGGAATGGATGGAGTAGCCAATGAGCAAGACTTCGACAAGTACGGCGACTCGAGGATCGAACATGACGACGATGATGAAGTAGCAGCATACACCACAAGAAGAAGCAGGACCACCCTACCTAAAGGACGTCCATTCCACAGAAGAACTCCATTTGCGAAAAAGAAGGGCAAGAAGATTGTGAACAGATAGCTAGCTAAGATCGATTGTATTTAAATCGTAGCCTTTATTTCTCGATTGTATTTCATGGGCACTTTTTGAACTATCATGAATATTTTTAAATTTCATGGACACTCGATCTCGATCCCCCTCCATCTCGATCGCTATCCCACCTCGCCAGATCCGGTCCCCCTCGCCACCGAGCATCCCCCTGTCCACCGGCCGCCACCGACCCCCCGCACCCTCGATTCCCCTACTCAACCGCCGCCGCCGACCCCCCGCACCCCGCGCACCCTCCCCCGCTCCACCGGCATTACTGTTTGATGATATTTTTTAAAAAATTATTACTGTCTTATAAAAAATATTACTGTTATGATTTAAACAAGTTTGAACATATTTAAACACAAATAAGTATCAAACAGCATTTTAAATGCATAAAAAAAATTGTGGAACCTGGGAATCGAACCCAGGACCTCCTGGTGTGAGAACTAGCTGATGACCAGTCGAGCTAGTAGAGGGAACTTGGTGTGGATCAGGTTAGGTGGAAGATAACCTGTTGGCTCGAGCAGAAATAAAAAAAAATACTAATGGCGCACCAGGGTGAGGTGCTCCATTAGTATGGATGTACTTATGGCGCACCGAGGGGTGGTGCGCCACTAGTATTGTGCCGCCCCATCCATATTTCCTCCCCGGCCCAAACCTATCCCCTCTCTCTCCCTCGCCCTCGATCCCCTTCCCCTCTCCTCTCCCGACGCCGCTGCCCCGCCGCCTCGACGCCGCCCCGACACCGCGATGCCGCCCTGTCGTCCTCGTTGGACGCCATCGCCCCGCCTCGTTGGACGCCATCGCCCCGCCTCATTGGACGCCATCGCCCCGCCTCGTTGGACGCCATCGCCCTGAGGCCCCGACGTCGGCGCCGCTCTCCCCGTCGCCCCACCTCGTTGGACGCCATCGCCCCGCCGCCCTCGTCGCCGGTGGCCCGGACGCCGCCCCGTCCACACCACCGTCGCCGGAGCACCACCACCACCCGAACCTCATCGCCTCCCGGACCTCGTCGCACCACCACCACCCGGACCTCGTCGCCCCATCCACACCACCGCCCCCGTGAGCTCCCCCTCCTCCTCTCCCCCTCTCCCCCTCACAAGCTGGATCTTCCTGCCGGTAGGAGGATTTCAACGGAGAGTGGCAGTAGATAGATCTAATCCCTGCAGTGCACATTCTGATTCAGTCATGTACTAAGCATTCAAATGTAAATCTGTTCAAGTGACAAAATTTATTAGATCCCCTAGCTAGTAGATGGATCTAATCCCTGCAGATTCAGTCACATTCAGATTCAGTCATGTACTTGGCATTCAAATAGTATAAATCTGTTCAAATGGCATAATTTACTTGCTGATAGATAGATAGCATATCCAAATACTCAGACATGTACTACTAATTTCTTTTTGGAGCTAGCGAAGAGATTAAAATCTATGTGAGATATTCATATCCATGAAGCCCAGTAGCCTGTAGTTCACTAAACGTATAGCCCAAGACCCAATTTACATGCTATACCCTTCAGCAACATTGCTTGCTAGAACTACTGTCACATGTGCACTTGGCAGGTAACACTAACTAAACCTAGCATGCAAAAAGGATCACATGTTTTAGAGTAGTATCTTCTACTACAACCTGAGGGTTTTCTTAGCTAAATTAGGCTATGTTTGTTTTGTGTCAGCTACTTGCTGTCCATGTTAACTTCTTTTCATGGTACCCATAGATTTGACTTTCAGTGTTGGTGATTCTGCAGTTGCTGTAGACTACTATAGTGATGAGTGTCTAGCTTTTGTAATCTACACTTCTTGCATAAGGATTTGCATGTGCCTTTGTACCATGAGTAATTTGGGACTTGGGAATTGGTTCTTTCTTACTACAGTCTTGCTGCTATAGTATGGCTCTGTTCTTGGTGGAGGTTTCATTACTTGTTTTGTGTGGCTTAGGTTATATTTTAGTGGAATTTGTGTGATATGTTTGGCTGGACTCTGCTCTTTTCACAGTTATAGTGTTGTCACTTTACAGCTTGCATGCTTGCCATACCAGACCATCAGTGTTCCGCTGTTATGATAAACTGTTCAATTCTTTTTCCGCTGTTATGATAAATGTTGAATGATACTGCTTGGAGATGCATATATTGTTTCACCTCTTCACATGCCAATGTATTTTCCATGTTGTGATGGAGGCCTTTTTTGCCTTGTCCACCCGAGAGGCCCTTGAGTTTGCTCGAATGTCGATTAACTTCCGTTCCGGCAAATTCGGGTACTCCATATGTCCTATTTTCAGCAAAGGTCATGCTGAAATTTTCCGTGAATTTTAGCATGACTTTGCTAAAAATAGGACATATGGGGTACTTGTGACTAATGCATGGGTGTCGACAAACCATTAATTATACAACCTTGGATTTTAGGGTGCCTCGGTGTCGATAAAAACCAAAATGATGAAAGCTTAGGCTTTTAGGGTGCCTCGGTGTCAAAAAACCCTCAATGATAAAAGCTTAGCGTTTAGGATGCCTCGGTGTCGACAAACCCTAAATGATGAGACCATGATCTTGTTCCTTGACAATAACCAACTTTTTGACCAAACTTTGTTCCTATTTAGAGAGAAACATGGCCAACAACGATGAGGCCGGGGGTTCGGGCGGCAAGGCATTCTGGGAGCTGTCCCAGGAGATGGAGGAACAACCTCACTTGTATGAGGACGCCGCCTTCCCCACCGATCCTGAGACCACTGATGGTGCCGCCGAGGATGACCCCACTGATGCCACCACTGATGGTGCCGCCGAGGATGCCACCACTGATGATGGCGGCGCACGCATAGATGGCAGCCAACCGAAGAGGCAACGGAAGGACCGGCGCCCGACCATGCTCCGCACCCTCAAGGAGGAAGTTACTGAAGTGGACTCCGATGGGAATCCAACGGCTCCCGAACAAATAGTCAAGGGGTACTCGCTTCAGCTCGGGTGCATTCTCCGGAGCACCGTCTCGATCAACACCGAGAACCTGAGGCATCCTGACCGAGGGAATTTGCGCAACCTCCTCTTCACGAAGCTGCACAAACGATACAAGTTCCCCGCTGAATTTGAAAACACAAGCCTCAAAGGGAATAAAGTGAACAATGCTGCCCTCACGAAGATGAGCAAGGCCCTGTCTACTTGGAAAAGCAATGTGAAGAGAATGATCGAGAAAGGTGAGAGTTATGAGAAGATCAAGGAGAAAAATCCTTCGATCACCGAAGATGACTACAACGACTTCAAGATCAATTGCTCGAGCACCGCAAACTCCGAATCAAGTCAGTGGGGGAAAGAAATGCGGGAGCTGAACTTAGGGGAACACACACTCGGTCCCGGCGGTTACAGAGTGGCGGAGCCTATATGGGACAAGGAGGAGGCGGACCGTGCCGAGCAAGGCCTACCGCCCCTCTTCGATAAATACGGTGACAAGCAGACCAGGAACTTTGTCAGGGCCCGGTACAAGAAGGACCCGAAAACAAAGGAGCTTACCACGGATCCGAAGACCAGGGCGCTTGAGCTTGTTCTGGTAAGGAATACACCCCCGCGTAATTAGCTCCATATGGTTGCATTCTAATTAATGAAGCCAAATTTCTAAATGGTTCACATTCCTTCCGCAGGCGACTGAAAGCAGTAGCGCGGGGTCGACTAAGAGCAACCCTTGGGACACCACTCTAAATAGGGCGTTGAATGTAATGAAGAACAAGGATAAGCTCAGTAAGCCAATGTCAGCTGGTCGTGTGGCCGGCAAAGGCTTGTCGACAAAATGGTCGTCATACTATAACACTGGTGGGCGAAAGGAGAAAAAGACCAGCTCGGAAAGCCAGGCACGCGAGGTTCAAGAACTCAAGGCACAGGTGGCGCGGATTCCAGAGATTGTCCAAGAGCAAGTGCAACAACAACTCGGAGCGACGATCACCGCCATTGTGCCTACCTTGATCGAGGGGTTGAGTGCGTGGATTGCGGGCGGCCAACAGGGGCCGCCCCCGATTCCTAGCTTCACGGCCAGCAACTCGCAGAACGCGATGGCGGGGCCATTGGTGTCTCCGGCGGAGGCGGCATTGGTGTCTCCGACGCGGGCTCGGGAGCTTAATGCACCCGGGTGTACGCCGGCCACCACCTCTGCAGCAAGCGGCCCCTCCGTCAACTGCATGCCCGCCGTTGGCGGTGCCTCGACATTAGCCGAGCTCGACGCCATCATCACGGTAACTAATTAAGCCTCTCTCGGCCGAGGACTTCATCTCCTTGCCTTTGACTGGGCATCCCTGATGCCCTACATGTTTTCGCAGGGCGCCGCCGACGTTCCGTGCACTGTCCTGCACTTCGTGAACAATGAGTTGGTCGATGTCGCCAAGTGCAAAATCGTTCAACCGGGCAACCCCTTGTTCCACGGTACCCAGATGCCACCCAAATTGTTTAGGGTTCAACTGGTTCGGGTGCTGCCAGGCTGCGACGAGTTGTTACCTCCGATTCGACCCGTCGGGGCCGACGATGATGACGTGATGACCCTCAGCGCCTGCCTGAGCTGGCCCCTGCTTTGGCTGAAGAGCCAGATTCGTTTGGGGGCGGGGGACACCACCCCAAAGACAACACCGCCAGTCGTGCCGGCGCCAAGTCGGCCCCATGGCAAGACTGCCGCAACGGTGCTGGACATCCCTATGCCACTGGATCCAAACATGCATATGGCACAGGATCAGAACGACGACGACGACGATACATTTGGCAACGTCGATCAGTACTTTGCCGATCATGGGTACGGTGGCGACTTCATGGGGCCTCCTTCTCAAGAACCCAACCCAACAAAAGACGTGCGTGATCTAGCTGGTACCGCGGAGAAGCCAAGTTGCAACAGGCGTCATCTGCAGTTCAGCTCTCAGGAGACGCCTCCAGCTGCCAACTTCACCGAGCCTCAGACAGGCGAGGTGCGAAATATTATCAGCCCCAACACACTCAAGAAGGCGGTCTGTGAGCAGAACTCGGTCCCATTACAGGAGAAGAAGAAGGCATGCAAAAGAAAGACTAACAAGGGTGCGGGCCAGCCGGCACCGAGTACGATCCGTGCTCAGGACGGGCCACCTTCACCTGAGGATTTAATGAGGAGGCTGCATGTGGCGGGTAGGCCGATGCTACCGAGAAATATGCTCGATGCTGCAACCGGTGCTATGCGGAGTCTGCATGATAGTGTTCTTTCTTTGGAGAAGCGGCGTCTCAGAGAGAAGGATGTGGCATACCAGGTTTTCGCGGCCAAGGTGCCAGAGGGCAAGGGCTTTGTGGATAACTCCATCGGGGGTACGATCGTCCTGCGGTTTGATGACATCCACGCTATGTTGAACCTTCATCCGCTGCACTACACCTTCGTTCGGCTATTTTCGCTAAGTATGGAGATGCGGATCATTCGCGACAAGACCCCAGACATCGTGATAGTCGACCCCTTCTACATGCGTGCCAAGATCTTGGGCAGCGCTGGGGACTGGCAAGTCGCGAGTTCTTACCTCGAAGGCCTCATTCTGGCAAACCAAGATAAGGATAACTTCCTCGTGCCTTACTTTCCCGAGTAAGTCCTCCCCTCAACCGCCCCGTAACATATGAATTCTTAGATTTCGATCATTTTTCTTTTAACATTCCGTGTTTTCTGCAGTGACACACATTGCACGCTCATCCTCCTAAGCCCCAAATATTCCATGGCCACGTATTTCGACCCGGACCATCATTCGAACGTAGACTACACAAATGTCAAGAAGGTTCTTGATGATGTTCTCCCCGGCTACGCCAAATCTGGAGGCACCTTCACCAGGCCTATTCGTAAGTATGGCAAGCACGTGTTCTCCCACAATACGACGTTCTGCTGCGTCAAGCAGCCGCCTGGCGGTCAGAAGGGTGCCTACTACGCCATCCATCACATGCGGGCGATCGTACGGGACCAGCATGATAGAGGCAAAGGTGTCCCGATGTTTCGATGAGATGGTGGCTATCGTTTTCTGTGGGAGTCGACCTTGACGATCCGACTACGAACGTGCGAGACGTCGCGCCTTAGCAATCGCTAAACCAACTTCCGAGGGGTTATTGACCACGCCGGAGCACGATCAACCTGACCACGAGGGCCTGTTTCCTGCGAGCAAACGAAGAACAAGCAAGAAACTGAGATTGCAATCTGGATATTGCGAATATAAGATGAAAGCTTTATTGATCAAGGTGGGGTTCTGTGACGTCTTGGTCTGGTCGTTGGACACAAACGAAGTACGCGAAGTTGCAGCTATGGCGAACTTTTAATCTAAACAAAACCCAAGTCTAAACGACGCCCTAAGGGCTGTATATATGGAGGAAGAGAGGGGAATTTCGTGGCCCTTGAGGGTGGGGTCCGAAACCAACCCTAACTCTTGTTTCCCCACACATACGGACTCTAAAATAGCCTATACTTAAGTATTTCGAAATTACATGGGCCTGGCCCATTAATAAGGTGACGCAGCACCTAGAATAGCCTATGGACGAATATTATGAAGTGGCATCTTGTATATTTCGTCCAAGGCTTCATGCACTCCTTATGGCGGCTTCAAAGTCCTGAAATCATCACTTGTAACTCCGCTTCTTGATCCCCTTGCGCATGCCATCAACTCCATCGTGTTCTTGCTCCAATGTTCATCCTTCTCCAAGCTAGGACCTTCATTTGTAAGCAAAACAAATGTATCCAATTTAGGCAGCATCATAATCTCATGAACATTAGAATCATTACGAAGAAACGAAAGTACCTGGTAATTTAATTGGCGTGCGCGAGCTCTAGTAATTGGTCCAGTATATGTAACAGTAGGGGCTGTGGGTGTAACAATGGTATTGATGTCCTCATCATCCTCCCCTTCTTGAAATGAAGTCGTCCTCGACGGAAGCGCATCTTCCTCACCCAAATAAGGCTTCGGAAATCTCAATGTTAAAAGTGGGACTAACCCCAAAATCTACAGGTAGCTCAAGTTTATATGACATTATCATTTATTTTCTCTAACACCTTAAAAGGCCATCAGCACGTAGCATTAGCTTTGATTTGCGCAGATTAGGAAATCTATCTTTACGCATTAATGTAACCAAACAAGATCTCCAGGCGCAAACACAACATGTTTTCTACCCTTATCTCCAGCAAGTTTATATTTAGCATTCATACGCTCAATGTTTTCCTTAGTTAACTCATGCATTTTAAAATCAATTCAGAACGTTCTTTAGCATCAAAATTAACCTTCTCCGAAGATGGAAGAGGCAACAAATCAATAGGTGCACGAGGTAGGAAACCATACACAATTTCAAAAGGGCACATCTTAGTGAGTAGAATGCAATGAGCGATTATAAGCAAATTCAATATGAGGCAAGCATTCTTCCCACATTTTCTTGTTATTCTTCAAACAGCCCTAAGCATAGTAGACTAATATGATTCTATTGACTACTTCAGTTTGTCCATCATGTTTGGGGGTGACAAGTAGTACTAAAAAGCAGCTTAGTCCCCAACTTAGCCCATAAACATCTTCCAAAAGTGGCTAAGAAATTTAGTATCACGATCTGAAACAATAGTATTTGGCACACCATGTAAGCGAATAATTTCACGAAAGAACAAATCAGCAACATTAACAGCATCATCGCTTTTATGACATGGTATAAAGTGTGCCATTTTCGAGAACCTATCCACGACAACAAATATGCTATCCCTCTCCTTCTTTGTTCGAGGTAAACCTAAAACAAAGTCCATAGATATATCCTCCCAAGGAACACTAGGTACAGGCAAAGGCATATATAAACCATGAGGATTGAGTCGTGACTTAGCTCTTGACAGGTAGTGCAGCGAGCAACAAAACGCTCAACATCCCGTCTCATCTTTGGCCAAAAGAAATGTGTAGCAAGTATATCCTCCGTCTTCTTGACGCCAAAATGTCCCATTAATCCTCCTCCATGCGCCTCCTGCAATAACAAAAGACGAAACGGAGCTAGCTGGAATGCATAGCTTGTTAGCACGAAACACAAATCCATCGTTAAGAACGAACTTGTTCCAAGTTCTCCCTTCCTTACAATTCTGCAATACATCTTTAAATTCAGCATCATTAACATATTGATCTTTGATGTCTCCAAACCAAATATTTTAAAGTCAAGTTGTGAAAGCATAGTATAACGACGAGACAAGCATCAGCAATAACATTTTCTTTACCCTTCTTGTGTTTAATGACATAAGGGAAAGTCTCAATGAATTCAACCCATTTAGCATGTCTACGGTTCAGTTTTGCTTGACTTTTAATGTGTTTCAAAGATTCATGATCAGAATGTATAACAAATTCCTTGGGCCATAAATAATGTTGCCATGTTTCTAAGGTCCGAACAAGAGCATATAATTCTTTATCATAAGTAGAATAGTTCAGACTAGGCCCACTCAATTTTTCAGAAAAGTATGCAACAGGTTTTCCATCTTGTAATAACACACCTCCTAATCCAATTCCACTAGCATCACATTCAAGCTCAAAAGTCTTATTAAAATTAGGAAGTTGGAGTAAAGGAGAAGCATGTGTCAACTTATCTTTCAATACCGTGAAGGCTTCTTCCTGTGCGGTACCCCAAACAAAAGGTACATCCTTCTTTGTAAGCTCGTTGAGAGGTGCAGCAATGGTGCTGAAATCTCTCACAAAACGCCTATAGAAACCAGCGAGGCCAAGGAAACTCCTCACTTGTGTGACCGTTTTGGGCTGCGGCCAACTCTCAATAGCTTCAATCTTGGTTTTATCAACTTCAATTCCCTGTGGAGTAACAACATAGCCAAGAAAAGATACTCGGTCGGTGCAAAAGTGCACTTTCCAAGGTTACCAAACAAACATGCATCTCATAGAGCAATAAAAACAACACGTAAATGTTCCAAATGTTTCTCCAAAGATTTGCTATAAATCAATATGTCATCAAAGTAAACTACCACAAATCGTCCAATGAAAGCACGTAAAACTTTGTTCATTAACTCATGAAAGTACTAGGTGCATTAGTTAACCCAAAAGGCATGACTAACCACTCATATAATCCAAACTTAGTTTTAAATGTCGTTTTCCATTCATCTCCCAATTTCATACGAATTTGATTGTATCCACTACGCAAATCAACTTTGGAGAATATTGTAGAGCCACTCAATTCATCAAGCATATCATCTAGCCTAGGAATAGGATGACGATAACGAATAGTAATATTATTAATGCCTCTACAATCAACGCACATACACAATGTACCATCCTTTTTCGGCACTAAAATGATAGGAATAGCACAAGAACTAAGGGATTCACATATATAACCTTTGTTGAGCAGTTCTTGTACTTGACGCATAATCTCCTTCGTCTCCTCTGGATTGATATGGTATGGTGCACGGTTGGGTAATGATGCACCGGGAATTAAGTCAATTTGATGCTCAATCCCTCGAATAGGTGGTAATCCCGGTGGCACGTCTTGTGGAAAGACGTCAGCGAACTCCTGCAAAATGTCAGTGACAGCAGGGGGCAAAGAGGAAGGCACGTCCTCGAATGAAAATAATGCCTCTTTGCACACAAAAGCATAGCAAACAGATTTGCTAAAATCTAGCTCATCAATATCAGATTTGGTGGCAAGTAAACATGCACTTTTCAATTTAATTTCAAGAACAACAGTAGATGGTTTATTATTAGGCTTCAGTTGGTGCTCAAATTCTTTTGCCACAATCTGATTTTCACTCTTATTTGTCTCCTGTTTTGCTTTATTAGCTCTATTAATATCATCCTTCAAAAAGGAATCAGGAGTCATAGGAAGCAAAGTAATATTTTTATCCTTATGAACAAGAGTATACTGATTATTTCTACCATGGTATATATAATTTTTATAAAATTGCCATGGTCTACCAAGTAATAAGGAACATGCTTGCATAGGTACCACATCACAATCAACATAATCAGCATATGTAGAGATACTAAAATGCACACGAACAGTACGTGTTACCTTAATCTTGCCGTTGTTGTTGAACCATTGGATGTAGTAAGGATGTGGATGTGGTCTTGTGGTGAGAGATAGCTTCTCCACCATCTCCATGCTAGCCAAGTTATTGCAGCTCCCTCCATCTATGATCACGCGGACAGAACGTTCCTTCACAACTCCCTTTGTATGGAACAAATTATGCCTCTGATTTTGCTCAGCTTGTGTAACCTGCACACTCAAAACACGTTGAGCAACTCAACATTCATACCTGTCAGCATCTTCAGGAGCCATGTATTGCATCTCATGATCAGAATCGTCTCCACCGTGTTCGTCACGTGTAATAAGAGCCAAAGTCTCCTCATCATAGTCACTAGCGGACTCATACCCACCATCCTCAGTAACAATCATCACACGCTTAGATGGGCATTCTCTCGCATAATGACCTCCACCCTTGCAACGTCGACAAATAATATCATGTGTCTGCCCTGTTGATGCCATGGATGAAGAAGAGCTCTTTGCAGGCCCAGAAGGTGTGCTCTTGGCAGATAGTGGTGATTGTGCCTGCTTTATTGTATCACGGTTGGAGGTGGCAGCCGACGGAGGCGCCGGTGAAGCAGAACGTGTGGAAGTAGATGATGCACGTGGTGTCCATGAAGAAGGTCGACCTGCAGAAAAGTTAGTCCGCGCCAATGCATGTCGATCCTGCACTTCACGTTCAGCTTTACAAGCAAGATGGAATAAACGAGTGATATTAGTATACTCCTTATACTCTAGAATCGTCTGAATCTCTCTATTTAATCCACCCATAAAACATGCAAGCATAGCTTCATTCTCCTCAACAATACCACATCTAATTCTGCCAGTTTGTAATTCCTGATAATATTCTTCTACAGAATTTTTTCCCTGTCTTAAGCGCTGCAATTTTTGAAGTAATTCACGTTGATAATATGGTGGAACCCAACGAGTACGCATAGCAGTTTTCAAAGCAGCCCAAGTAGCAGGAATGGGATATAATCTACAATGCTCAGACCACCAAACACATGCAAAACTAGTGAATGCACAAACAGCAGCAGGAACACGTCTCTCCTCGGGATATTGTAAACATGTAAATCGTTGTTCAGTTTCTAACTCCCAAGTAAGATATATATCAGGAACATATCTACCCTCAAATGGTGGAATATTCAATTTTAGTTTAGGGAGATGGTCATGATCTCGTACCTGAGGGTGAGCCCTACCATTGCCATTATTTGCATGTGGACGACCTGATGGTTGCTGTGCTGGAGGTGGCACGTAGTTCTGATTTTGATCAACCTCATCCTCGTAATCGCCAGCAAAATCATCCTCCTCCGCATCAGCAGCAGGAGCCACAGAAGTAGCAACAGTAGCACCAACAGTTTGGCCAGGTGCAAGAGGGAGACGGCTCGCTCGGCGGAGGGCTGTTTCACGATGTGTAGGTAGTCGTCGTTGTTGTTGTTGTAGAGGTGCGTTAGGTGCAGCCGGTGGTGGTGGTGGAAGACGCGCGAGCAATTCATTAAACCTGTCATCGAGCTTTGTTTCGAACGTCTTCTCCATGTCATCTATCTTCTCCATGGCCTCTTCAAATCTGTTTAGCACATCCTGCACCTGTCCATTCATCATTTGCTGAAATTTATCATGCAACTCCTGATTCGTCATGTTCTCCCAGTCAGTCTCGTCGGCTTGTGATCCTGCCATGGTTAGCAACAATAGAAAACACACAAGAATATGATCCTACAGAATACTAACAAGAGGTGGTGGTGGCGGGTGTCACAAATCCGTCAAGCAAATCTCAAATTCTTACCAGTTCTTACCCAGCAGCAGGCGGTGATCGGCAACCGTTGTAGTCAAAACTCTCAAAAGCTTGGATAGAGCGATTGCCAGGGAGAGTCAAACGCACGACGTAGAGGTATGTGGAGCTGGGAAGGCTTATAGTATGGTAGCAAAAAGGGTCAGCAATAATCAATTCAGAGATGCAAAGTTGAATAAACGCTCAACGACGGTACTGTGCTGGTCCTAGGCTAGACCGTGCTAGAGACGCGAGCCTAGAACACTAACAAAATCACGGCGCTGCACGTAAATAAGGGAAAAGCACACTCTGGAACAATTCGCTCTTTTTTTTGCGCTCCTCTTTTTTTTGCAAAAAATCACTATAATGGAGAGTGTCTCAAAACTCCTCCCTCGTCAAACTGATAGGATGGGCACGAAAAAAAAATTTCGACTTTTTTTTTCCGGAAATCAGGGCAGCAACGACGAAAAAGTGCGACAAAAAATCACTATGATGGCACGTGGCTCAAAAGACTCAGAAAAGCCTAAAAATAGAATAGGGAAAAAATATTTTTGGTCGCCGAAATTTTGGCCTAAAAACTGCCCGGGGGTCTCCAGACTTTTTTTTCCCGAGACCTACGCAGGCAAGGAAACGCGAATCGGAATTTAGATTGATCTCAAAAACAAACCTAATATGAGAAGAACTCAGATTGGTGGTGGATATATGGTTGTGGTATATGGCAGCGGTGGTGGTATATTGTAGCAGTGGTGGTATATGGATACAGATTGGTGGTGGTATATGGATACAGATTGGTGGTGGTATATGGATACGGATTCAGAGCGGTGGCGGATAAGCAATGGTGGTGGTAGATGGGCGATGATGATGGTGCGGTGGCGGCGTGACAACTTATGACCAGAACTCGAAACTCTAAAAGACTAGACTCTAAGACCAGCAACTTGACACGACGATGCAACCGCAAATTCAACAAAGCAAAAACCCTAAAAAGATTATGCAAAGGCTCAGATTGGTTCGGATATGATGAACTAACCCTAATTTTTTTGTGGCTTTTTCGTGGACTGTAGGTATGAAGAACAGACTCGATCTAATCTACGAAAAACTGTAAAATCTCACCGAGCAACCTGGAAATCTGATACCACTTGATAGAGGCAAAGGTGTCCCGATGTTTCGATGAGATGGTGGCTATCGTTTTCTGTGGGAGTCGACCTTGACGATCCGACTACGAACGTGCGAGACGTCGCGCCTTAGCAATCGCTAAACCAACTTCCGAGGGGTTATTGACCACGCCGGAGCACGAATCAACCTGACCACGAGGGCCTGTTTCCTGCGAGCAAACGAAGAACAAGCAAGAAACTGAGATTGCAATCTGGATATTGCGAATATAAGATGAAAGCTTTATTGATCAAGGTGGGGTTCTGTGACGTCTTGGTCTGGTCGTTGGACACAAACGAAGTACGCGAAGTTGCAGCTATGGCGAACTTTTAATCTAAACAAAACCCAAGTCTAAACGACGCCCTAAGGGCTGTATATATGGAGGAAGAGAGGGGAATTTCGTGGCCCTTGAGGGTGGGGTCCGAAACCAACCCTAACTCTTGTTTCCCCACACATACGGACTCTAAAAATAGCCTATACTTAAGTATTTCGAAATTACATGGGCCTGGCCCATTAATAAGGTGACGCAGCACCTAGAATAGCCTATGGACGAATATTATGAAGTGGCATCTTGTATATTTCGTCCAAGGCTTCATGCACTCCTTATGGCGGCTTCAAAGTCCTGAAATCATCACTTGTAACTCCGCTCTTGATCCCCTTGCGCATGCCATCAACTCCATTCGTGTTCTTGCTCCAATGTTCATCCTTCTCCAAGCTAGGACCTTCATTTGTAAGCAAAACAAATGTATCCAATTTAGGCAGCATCATAATCTCATGAACATTAGAATCATTACCAAGAAACGAAAGTACCTGGTAATTTAATTGGCGTGCGCGAGCTCTAGTAATTGGTCCAGTATATGTAACAGTAGGGGCTGTGGGTGTAACAATGGTATTGATGTCCTCATCACAGCATCAACTTCTGCTACCGAGTAAACTCAAAGATTGGGCTGCGAGCGTGTCGGCAATCCAGGACGTGGACATCAGACAAGAATTCTTTCGCATCCAGTCAGAGTTTGCGGAAATCATCCATCAAGATGTCCTTCGTTCCTCGGGGCAGTTCTACCTCAGAAATCAACCATCCAACAGTGACATCGACACAATGCTACAAATGCAGGCTGACAACGACCGTTATTTCATGACTCCCACGATAGACGGCGGCTTCATCCACGCTCCGGTCCCTTGAGTCGAGTCGAAAGCAGTGATGCTGTGTCTAGTTCTGAAACATCGATTGGCTCATGTTGTCATTAAACTTTAATGAACTTGTAGTATGTCTCTTTGGTTTCGAGAGTCGTTCAACTTAGATGTAATCGATGCTATTAATGTCTTGCTTTTCTCTTCCGATCGTTCTGTTGCATACTTATATATTGCTTATGTATTGTCTGTGAATTGGTACTAACGTTTCGTTTGGCTAGTGCATAGTGATGCCGTCGTATGTCGTGTACAAGGGTAAGGTTCCCGGAGTCTACGACGACTAGGAGGAGTGTTGGAGACAGGTTCACCGATTCAGCGGTAACAGTTACAAAGGGTACACCACTAGGGCCGAGGCTGAATCTAGATACGCCCACTATCTAGCGGGAGAGGGGAGGGAGCGTTGGAGGAACCGGATGAAGACGAGTTTCATTGTGATGATGCTCATCGTGATGACCGCAGCTCTCTTCTATGTGATGGTAGTTTAGATGATCGATATCGACTTGTAATGTGAAGACAAACTCGCTACTCGCGGTCTCGAGACTTGCAATATAATGTTCTATCTTTGTTCGGTCTTTTCAATTCGGAGACTAATATGATGAATTGTATTCGGAGACTAATATGATGAATTGTATTCAGAGACTAATCTTCTATTGTATTCGATGAATCTGTTGTTGATGTGTGCTGTCTATATTTTGTCCAATTATACATTTTGTAACCTGTGCAAAAAACAGAAAATAAAAAAATAAAAAAGCTAATATTCATACTAATGGCGCATCACATCACAGTGTGCCATTAGTATGCCAAAGGATACTAATGGCGCATCATTAAACAGTGCGCCATTAGTATGCCGAAGTTACTAATGGCGCATCTTGTTGTTGTGCGCCATTAGTATGCCAAAGCACCTGGGTATACATGGCCCCCTGGGAGGCATACTAATGGCGCATCACATCACAGTGTGCCATTAGTATGCCAAAGGATACTAATGGCGCATCATTAAACAGTGCGCCATTAGTATGCCGAAGTTACTAATGGCGCATCTTGTTGTTGTGCGCCATTAGTATGCCAAAGCACCTGGGTATACATGGCCCCCTGGGAGGCATACTAATGGCGCACTGTTGTATATACTAATGGCGCATCTGAGGTGCGCCATTAGTATACCAGATACTAATGGCGCACCAGTGGTGCGCCATTAGTAAAATATACTAATGGCGTGGCACTAATGGCGCACCTCTAATGCGCCATTAATGGCCAAATTAGGTGCGCCATTAGTAGGCCTTTTCCTAGTAGTGAGGTATTGAGATACCAACGATCGAATCTCGGGCAGGTAACATACCGATGACAAAGGGAACAACATATGTTGTTATGCGGTCTGACCGATAAAGATCTTCGTAGAATATGTAGGAGCCAATATGAGCATCCAGGTTCCGCTATTGGTTATTGACCGGAGACATGTCTCGGTCATGTCTACATAGTTCTCGAACCCGTAGGGTCCGCACGCTTAAAGTTCGGTGACGATTGTAATTAGGGATTTTGTGTTTTGATGTACCGAAGGTTGTTTGGAGTCCCGGATGTGATCACGGACATGACGAGGAGTCTCGAAATGGTCGATACGTAAAGATTGATATATTGGAAGCCTATATTTGGATATCGGAAACGTTCCGAGTGAAATCGGGATTTTACCGGAGTACCGGGGGGTTACCGGAACCCCCCGGGGGTTATTGGGCCTACATGGGCCATAAGGGGGAAGAGGAGGGCCGGCCAGGGCAGGCCACGCGCCCCCTCCCCCCTAGTCCGAATAGGACAAGGAAGGGTGGGGGGCGCCCCCTTTCCTCTTTCTCCCTTCCTCCTTCCTTTTCCAACAAGGCAAGAGGGGGCAGTCCTACTCCCGGTTGGAGTAGGACTCCTCCAGGCGCACCCATAGGGCCGGCCGCACCTCCCCCTCTCCCTCCTTTATATACTGAGGCAAGGGGGCACCCCATGAGACACAAGTTGATCCTCGTGATCATTCCTTAGCCGTGTGCGGTGCCCCCTTCCACCATATTTCACCTCGGTCATATCATAGCGGTGCTTAGGCGAAGCCCTGCGTCGGTAGAACATCATCACCATCATCACGCCGTCGTGCTGACGAAACTCTCCCTCAACGTTTTGCTGGATCGAAGCTCGAGGGACGTCACCGAGTTGAACGTGTGCAGAACTCGGAGGTGCCGTACGTTCGGTACTTGGATCGGTCGGATCGGGAAGACGCACGACTAATTCCTCTACGTTGTGTCAATGCTTTCGTTGCCGGTCTACGAGGGTAGGTAGACAACACTCTCCCCTCTTGTTTCTATGCATCACCATGATCTTGCGTGTGCGTAGGAAAATTTTGAAATTACTACGTTCCCCAACAGTGGTATCAGAGCCTAGGTTTTATGCATTGATGTTGTGCACTAGTAGAACACAAGTGAGTTGTGGGCGATATAAGTCATACTGCTTACCAGCATGTCATACTTTGGTTCAGCGGTATTGTTGGATGAAGCGGCATGAACCGACATTACGCGTACGCTTACGCGAGACTGGTTCTACCGACGTGCTTTGCACACAGGTGGCTGGCGGGTGTCAGTTTCTCCAACTTTAGTTGAACCAAGTGTGGCTACGCCTGGTCCTTGCGAAGGTTAAAACAGCACCAACTTGACAAACTATCGTTGTGGTTTTGATGCGTAGGTAAGAATGGTTCTTTCTAAGCCCGTAGCAGCCACGTAAAACTTGCAACAACAAAGTAGATGACATCTAACTTGTTTTTGCAGGGCATGTTGTGATGTAATATGGTCAAGACATGATGCTAAATTTTATTGTATGAGATTATCATGTTTTGTAACTGAGTTATTGGCAACTGGCAGGAGCCATATGGTTGTCGCTTTATTGTATGCAATGCAATTGCGCTGTAATGCTTTACTTTATCACTAAGCGGTAGGGATAGTCGTGGAAGCATAAGATTGGCGAGACGACAACGATGCTATGATGGTGATCAAGGTGTCGCGCCGGTGATGATGGTGATCATGAAGGAGCTTCGGAGATGGAGATCACAAGCACAAGATGATGATGGCCATATCATATCACTTATATTGATTGCATGTGATGTTTATCTTTTATGCATCTTATCTTGCTTTGATTGATGGTAGCATTATAAGATGATCCCTCACTAAATTATCAAAGTATAAGTGTTCTCCCTGAGTATGCACCATTGCGAAAGTTCTTCGTGCTGAGACACCACGTGATGATCGGGTGTGATAGGCTCTACGTTCAAATACAACGGGTGCAAAACAGTTGCACACGCGGAATACTCAGGTTTAACTTAACGAGCCTAGCATATAACAGATATGGCCTCGGAACACGGAGACCGAAAGGTCGAGTGTGAATCATATAGTAGATATGATCAATATATTGATGTTCACCATTGATACTACTCCATCTCACATGATGACCGGAGATGGTTTAGTTGATTTGGATCACGTGATCACTTAAAGGATTAGAGGGATATCTTTCTAAGTGGGAGTTCTTAAGTAATATGATTAATTGAACTTAAATTTATCATGATTTTAGTACCTGATAGTATCTTGCATGTCTATGTTTGATTGTAGATAGATGGCTCGTGCTGTTGTTCCGTTGAATTTTAATGCGTTCCTTGAGAAAGCAAAGTTGAAAGATGATGGTAGCAATTACACGGACTGGGTCCGTAACTTGAGGATTATCCTCATTGCTGCACAGAAGAATTACGTCCTGGAAGCACCGCTAAGTGCCAAGCCTACTGCAGGAGCAACACCAGATGTTATGAACGTCTGGCAGAGCAAAGCTGATGACTACTCGATAGTTTAGTGTGCCATGCTTTACGGCTTAGAACCGGGTCTTCAACGACGTTTTGAACGTCATGGAGCATATGAGATGTTCCAGGAGTTGAAGTTAATATTTCAAGCAAATGCCCGGATTGAGAGATATGAAGTCTCCAATAAGTTCTATAGCTGCAAGATGGAGGAGAATAGTTCTGTCAGTGAACATATACTCAAAATGTCTGGGTATCATTATCACTTGACTCAACTGGGGGTTAATCTTCCTGTTGATAGTGTCATTGACAGAGTTCTTCAATCACTGCCACCAAGCTACAAAAGCTTCGTGATGAACTATAATATGCAAGGGATGAATAAAACTATTCCTGAGCTCTTCGCGATGCTAAAAGCCGCGGAGGTAGAAATCAAGAAGGAGCATCAAGTGTTGATGGTCAATAAGACCACCAGTTTCAAGAAAAAGGGCAAAGGGAAGAAGAAAGGGAACTTCAAGAAGAACAGAAAACAAGTTGCTGCTCAGGAGAAGAAACCCAAGTCTGGACCTAAGCCAGAGACTGAGTGCTTCTACTGCAAGCAGACTGGTCACTGGAAGCGGAACTGCCCCAAGTATTTGGCGGATAAGAAGGATGGCAAAGTGAACAAAGGTATATGTGATATACATGTTATTGATGTGTACCTTACTAATGCTCGCAGTAGCACCTGGGTATTCGATACTGGTTCTGTTGCTAACATTTGCAACTCAAAACAGGGGCTACGGATTAAGCGAAGATTGGCTAAGGACGAGGTGACGATGTGCGTGGGAAATGGTTCCAAAGTCGATGTGATCGCGGTCGGCACACTACCTCTACATCTACCTTCGGGATTAGTATTAGACCTAAATAATTGTTATTTGGTGCCAGCGTTGAGCATGAACATTATATCTGGATCTTGTTTGATGCGAGACGGTTATTCATTTAAATCAGACAATAATGGTTGTTCTATTTATATGAATAATATCTTTTATGGTCATGCACCCTTGAAGAGTGGTCTATTTTGGATGAATCTCGATAGTAGTGATACACATATTCATAATGTTGAAATCAAAAGATGCAGAGTTGATAATGATAGTGCAACTTATTTGCGGCACTGCCGTTTAGGTCATATCGGTGTAAAGCGCATGAAGAAACTCCATACTGATGGACTTTTGGATCCACTTGATTATGAATCACTTGGTACTTGCGAACCGTGCCTCATGGGTAAGATGATTAAAACGCCGTTCTCCGGTACTATGGAGAGAGCAACGGATTTGTTGGAAATCATACATACAGATGTATGTGGTCCAATGAATGTTGAGGCTCGTGGCGGATATCGTTATTTTCTCACCTTCACAGATGATTTAAGAAGATATGGGTATATCTACTTAATGAAACATAAGTTTGAAACATTTGAAAAGTTCAAAGAATTTCAGAGTGAAGTTGAAAATCATCGTAACAAGAAAATAAAGTTTCTATGATCTGATCGTGGAGGAGAATATTTGAGTTACGAGTTTGGTCTACATTTGAAACAATGCGAAATAGTTTCGCAACTCACGCCACCCAGAACACCACAGCGTAATGGTGTGTCTGAATGTCGTAATCGTACTTTATTAGATATGGTACGATCTATGATGTCTCTTACTGATTTATCGTTATCGTTTTGGGGTTATGCTTTAGAGACGGCTGCATTCACGTTAAATAGGACACCATCAAAATCCGTTGAGACGATGCCTTATGAACTGTGGTTTGGCAAGAAACCAAAGTTGTCGTTTCTGAAAGTTTGGGGCTGCGATGCTTATGTGAAAAAGCTTCAACCTGATAAGCTCGAACCCAAATCGAAGAAATGTGTCTTCATAGGATACCCAAAGGAGACTGTTGGGTACACCTTCTATCACAAATCCGAAGGCAAGACTTTTGTTGCTAAATTCAGAGTTTTTCTAGAGAAGGAGTTTCTCTCGAAAGAAGTGAGTGGGAGAAAAGTAGAACTTGATGAGGTAACTGTACCTGCTCCCTTATTGGAAAGTAGTACATCATAGAAACAGGTTTCTGTGATACCTACACCAATTAGTGATGAAGCTAATGATAATGATCATGAAACTTCAGATCAAGTTACTACCGAACCTCGTAGATCAACCAGAGTAAGATCCGCACCAGAGTGGTACGGTAATCCTGTTCTGGAAGTCATGCTACTAGATCATGATGAACCTACGAACTATGAAGAAGCGATGGTGATCCCAGATTCCGCAAAATGGCTAGAAGCCATGAAATCTGAGATGGGATCCATGTATGAGAACAAAGTGTGGACTTTGGTTGACTTTCCCATTGACCGACAAGCAATTGAGAATAAATGGATCTTCAAGAAGAAGACTGATGCTGACGGTAATGTTACTGTCTACAAAGCTCGACTTGTTGCAAAAGGTTTTCAACAAGTTCAAGGGATTGACTATGATGAGACCTTCTCACCCGTAGCGATGCTTAAGTCTGTCCGAATCATGTTAGCAATTGCCGCATTTTATGATTATGAAATTTGGCAAATGGATATCAAAACTGCATTCCTGAATGGATTTCTGGAAGAAGAGTTGTATATGATGCAACTAGAAGGTTTTGTCGATCCAAAGGGAGCTAACAAAGTGTGCAAACTCCAGCGATCCATTTATGGACTGGTTCAAGCCTCTCAGAGTTGGAATAAACGCTTTGATAGTGTGATCAAAGCATTTGGTGTTGTACAGACTTTTGGAGAAGCCTGTATTTACAAGAAAGTGAGTGGGAGCTCTGTAGCATTTCTGATATTATATGTAGATGACATATTATTGATTGGAAATGATATAGAATTTCTGGATAGCATAAAGGGATACTTGAATAAGAGTTTTTCAATGAAAGACCTCGGTGAAGCTTCTTACATATTGGGCATTAAGATCTATAGAGATAGATCAAGACGCTTAATTGGACTTTCACAAAGCACATACCTTGACAAGGTTTTGAAGAAGTTCAAAATGGATCAAGCAAAGAAAGGGTTCTTGCCTGTGTTACAAGGTGTGAAGTTGAGTAAGACTCAATGTCTGACCACCGCAGAAGATAGAGAGAAAATGAAAGATGTTCCCTATGCTTCAGCCATAGGCTCTATCATGTATGCAATGTTGTGTACAGACCTGATGTGTGCCTTGCTATAAGTATAGCAGGGAGGTACCAAAGTAATCCAGGAGTGGATCACTGGACAACGGTCAAGAACATCCTAAAAGACCTGAAAAGGACTAAGGATATTTTTCTCGTATATGGAGGTGACAAAGAGCTCATCGTAAATGGTTACGTTGATGCAAGCTTTGACACTGATCAGGACGATTCTAAATCGCAAAACCGGATACGTGTTTTTACTGAATGGTGGAGCTGTCAGTTGGTGCAGTTCTAAACAAAGCGTCGTGGCGGGATCTTCGGAAGCAGCAAATGAAGGGGTCTGGATGAAGGAGTTCATATCCGATCTAGGTGTCATACCTAGTGCATCGGGTCCAATGAAAATCTTTTGTGACAATACTGGTGCAATTGCCTTGGCGAAGGAATCCAGATTTCACAAGAGAACCAAGCACATCAAGAGAGGCTTCAATTCCATTCGAGATTTAGTCCAAGTGGGAGACATAGAAATTTGCAAGATACATACAGATCTGAATGTTGCAGACCCGCTGACTAAGCCTCTTCCACGAGCAAAACATGATCAGCACCAAGGCTCCATGGGTGTTAGAATCATTACTATGTAATCTAGATTATTGACTCTAGTACAAGTGGGAGACTGAAGGAAATATGCCCTAGAGGCAATAATAAAGTTATTATTTATTTCCTTATATCATGATAAATGTTTATTATTCATGCTAGAATTGTATTAACCGGAAACATAATACATGTGTGAATACATAGACAAAACAGAGTGTCACTAGTATGCCTCTACTTGACTAGCTCGTTGATCAAAGATGGTTATGTTTCCTAACCATAGACATGAGTTGTCATTTGATTAACGGGATCACATCATTAGGAGAATGATGTGATTGACTTGACCCATTCCGTTAGCTTAGCACTTGATTGTTTAGTTTGTTGCTATTGCTTTCTTCATAACTTATACATGTTCCTATGACCATGAGATTATGCAATTCCCGTTTACCGGATGAACAATTTGTGTGCTACCAAACGTCACAACGTAACTGGGTGATTATAAAGGTGCTCTACAGGTGTCTCCGAAGGTACTTGTTGGGTTGGCGTATTTCAAGATTAGGATTTGTCACTCCGATTGTCGGAGAGGTATCTCTGGGCCCTCTCGGTAATGCACATCACTCAAGCCTTGCAAGCATTGCAACTAATAAGTTAGTCGGGGGATGATGTATTAAGGAACGAGTAAAGAGACTTGCCGGTAATGAGATTGAACTAGGTATTGAGATACCGATGATCGAATCTCGTGCAGGTAACATACCAATGACAAAGGGAACAACGTATGTTGTTATGCGGTCTGACCGATAAAGATCTTTGTAGAATATGTAGGAGCCAATATGAGCATCCAGGTTCCGCTATTGGTTATTGACCGGAGACATGTCTCGGTCATGTCTACATAGTTCTCGAACCCGTAGGGTCCGCACGCTTAAAGTTCGGTGACGATCGTAATTAGGGTTTTTGTGTTTTGATGTACCGAAGGTTGTTCAGAGTCCCGGATGTGATCATGGACATGACGAGGAGTCTCGAAATGGTCAAGACATAAAGATTGATATATTGGAAGCCTATATTTGGATATCGGAAACGTTCCGGGTGAAATCGGGATTTTACCGGAGTACTGGGGAGTTACCGGAACCCTCCCGGGGGTTATTGGGCCTACATGGGCCATAAGGGAGAAGAGGAGGGCCGGCAAGGGCAGGCCGCGCGCCCCCTCCCCATTAGTCCGAATAGGACAACGAAGGGGGGGCGGCGCCCCCCTTTCCTCTTTCTCCCTTCCTCCTTCCTTTTCCAACAAGGCAAGAGGGGGGCGTCATACTCCCGGTTGGAGTAGGACTCCTCCAGGCGCACCCATAGGGCCGGCCGCACCTCCCCCTCTCCCTCCTTTATATACTGAGGCGAGGGGGCGCCCCATGAGACACAAGTTGATCCTTGTGCTCGTTCCTTAGCCGTGTGCGGTGCCCCCTTCCACCATATTTCACCCCGGTCATATCATAGCGGTTCTTAGGCGAAGCCCTGCGTCGGTAGAACATCATCACCGTCATCACGCTGTCGTGCTGACGAAACTCTCCCTCAACGTTTTGCTGGATCGGAGCTCGAGGGACGTCATCGAGTTGAACGTGTGCAGAACTCGGAGGTGCCGTACATTCGGTACTTGGATCGGTCAGATCGGGAAGACGTATGACTACTTCCTCTACCTTGTGTCAACGCTTCCGTTGCCGGTCTACGAGGGTACGTAGACAACACTCTCCCCTCTCGTTGCTATGCATCACCATGATCTTGCGTGTGCGTAGGAAAATTTTGAAATTACTACGTTCCCCAACACCACCATGCTTTTTGGGTTTGCAGACCATGTCCCATGCAGCAAGGGAGTTGCACTTGTCCCCTTGTTCCATCTTTTTGGTCCAGAGACATCTCCTTCTGATTTTATCGAGCATCTCAATCAGCTTGGGTGAGAACTTGAGTGTGCACATGGCGTAAATGAGGAGGGATGTGACAGTAGCATTCAGCCAAGAAAGTTTGCCACCGTAGGACATCATTGCGATTGTGGAGGTGAGGCGACGTTCAGCACTGCAAACTAGGGGCATTAGATCAAGGATGGTTGGTTTAAACGTGCCGAGAGGTAGCCCAAGGTAAGTAAAGGGCATGGATCCAACTGAACACCCAAATAGGTTCGCAAATGCCAAGGCAGTTTCCTCCAACAGGTTGATTGGGATCAGTGTAGACTTGTGAAAGTTAATTCGGAGGTAGATGGAGGAAGCATAGTGCACAAGGATTTCTTTGATGACTGCGGCTTGCTGAGGGCATGCAGGCATGGCCAGTATCGTGTCGTCGGCATATTGGATTACCGGATAGTCTGTTTGGCCAACGCAAGGGAAGGCCAGCTGGATTTTGCCTTGTCTAAAGGCATCGTTAATAGCTTCTTGGAGGAGATCAGCCGCAATGACGAAGATCAAGGGGGAGAGCGGGCCCCCCTGTCGTACACGGGTGCAGCAGTGAAATTGTCGGCCGGGCACACCATTCAATAGAACCGATGAACGCCCTGTCGAGAAGATGCGTTTAATCCAGGACAACCACTTATCGTTGAATCCCATGTGTTTCATAATATTCAACATGGGAGCATGTTCAATTGTATCGAAGGCTTTAGCGAAGTCCAGTTTCAGCAAGATAATTTGCTTCTTCGATGCATGTCATTGGTGTATATATTGGAAGGCCCATGTCAGGCAGTCCTGTATCGTTCTCCCTTTTATAAAACCATATTGGTTCTTGTGGATAATCTTTAGAATGACCCGTTGCAGACGATTGGCAAGCAGCTTAGTAATCATCTTAAGGCAACAATTGAGGAGAGCGATCGGGCGGTAGTCATTGACAGTTTCCGGCGAGATGGACTTTGGAATCAATGTTATTAGGCCATCGTATACTAGTGAGATCCAAGTCCCCCAGGTGGAAAGCTTCACAAAGGTTGTAAAAGTCATGTTTGATAATGGGCCAGCATGCTTTAAGGAATGCACCACTGAATCCATCTAGGCCTGGTGCACGATCGTCCGGCATTTGTTTAATAACCGCATCAATCTCATCGTGGGTAAATGGCTCAGTTAGATGGTCTAGGTCATCGTGGTGTTGCAGAACATTAGGTAAATTAAATTTCATTTGTGCAGGTCGCGAAGTACCCAGGCGACCAATATATGTTTGGAACAGAAGCGCTTCTTTTCCGTCGTGACTGTCAATGAGGAAGCCATCTTCTTTTCTGAAGCTTGCAATGTTGTTGCGGCGATATCTTTCAGTGGCAACAGCCTGAAAAAAATTGGTATTCTCATCCCCGAACTTGATCCATCTAATTGTGCAACGCTTCTTCCAGTACTGGTTTTGACATTTAAGGAGTCGCAGCAAGTGTTTCTTGATGATATTCCAGAAGTTCTCTTCGGGAATAGATAGGGCTTTGTTATTCTCAAGTTCATGCAGTTGCGCCAGGGTTTCGTTGCAATTAGCAATGGCTACAGATAGTCGGGAAAGGTTTTTGCTCCAGATTTTTAGGGTGTGGCACAGAGCTTTGAATTTACGACAGAGAATAGTCACAGCATTTTGTGCTCTAACTGGTCTATTCCAAACATCTTGGACAAGATCCATGAAGCCAGGGTGCAAAATCCAAAAGGGCTCAAAAGGAAACACCTTGCTACGAGGGATGCAAGTTTGGATGGAAATAATGCAGGGTATATGGTCGGAGACAGGCTTACCAAGAGGCTTGACCATGGTATTGGGGTACACATTGGTCCAATGCAACAAGGTAAAGAACCAGTCTAGTTGTTCAAGTAGTGGATCTTGCTGCATATTGCTCCAAGTATATGATCGACCCTTGATAGGTAGTTCAATAAGGCTCTGCTTGCGGATAATATCACTGAACGTGCACATGTCATTCGGGCACCCCCAGCTTGTTTCTATTATCAGACGCACGAATGTAATTGAAATTGCCAACTAGGAGCCAATCTTGCGAGCTAGGTATATCCAGATTATAAAGCCAATTGGTAAACGTAATATGCGCGTCACCCGAACATGGGCCATAAATATTAACTAGCATCCAAGAATGAGACAATAAAGTGCTAGTAAAATTAATGACCACGGCAAAATCAGACAAGAACACCACATCACCAGTAAACATAGAGCTTTTCCATATAGTAAGCAAGCCACCCGAAGCTCCTTGAGATGGGACATATGCAAACTGATCAAATTGTCTAGGGCAACAGGATTTAATAAAGGATAACTCAAAAGAGGTTTTCTTTGTCTCTTGGATGCAAACAAATGAGCAACCACTGGATCTAATGGCGTTATTCAGTGCAAGCTGTTTATCATCAGAATTGATGCCAAAGATGTTCCAACAGAGCACTTCCCAGCTACGCAAAAGGGACATAGAGAATAAATGGACTAGGCCCTGGAGGGCCCATCCTCAGCAGGCAAATCAACATTAGCCGGAGTACCAGGGTGATCGGTTGAAGCAGTAGATGGAGCAGGTGCCGCAGTGATAAGATCTTCAGTCAGTTCAGCCGCGGGAACAACACACTTGTTAATACCAATCGGCTGAAGGACATGGACAGGAGTAGGAGGAACATCTTCATAGGTCGAGTCGATGGCCGAGGAAGAGGATCCAATCGAAGGAACCAACCTGGGCTTAACCTTGGAGTTGGTGGTGCGGGTTTCAATCACCTGGTTGACCTTGAAGCCATTGTATTTGTTGGAGCGGTTGCTTCGACGCACTTCAACAGTGGAGGTAGGAGCAGGTGCCCGAGCCCGACGACCACGAGTCACAACAGTAAGAACTACCGGTTCCAGGATGGAGTACAGAGCAGCAAGACCAGCAGGCTCGGCAAAGGAGTTGACAGCAGTGGCAAACATATCCTGGTTAGTCCTGTCGCTGTGACTGTCAGTCTGGGGCGATAAGGTGCCAGTCTCGACCAAAGGCATAGGCGGAGAAGAAGCCAGAGGGGTAACTGCAATTTGGGCAGCGTCAGTCGTAGAGGGCAACAGAAGCTGTGTGTTCTGCAGAGAATTTTCAGAAATATCATCGAGGACCACAGAGGACATTTGAGGAGATGGCAGCTGGGAAAGAACAATGCCATTGTCGTCGGAGGACACCAACACCGAAACTTGCACATTTGTAGAGCGCATACCGTAGCCTGAACTCCACGGACCAATGGTGGCCAATGCAGGGCGCAGAGCATGGAAGATGAAGTTATTCAAGAGCTGCCTGGGAATTGGGTCTGACAGCAGAAGGTTCAGCAGGTCTGATCCATTGGCCGAGAGGCCAAAGTGAATGCCATTGTTGTGCATGCTAACAGTAATGTTCAGTGCATCCTGGGCTTCAGGCAAGGCTGGTTCAGTGATAGGAAGCAAAAGCAGAGCATCTTCAGTAGATACAGAGCTGTCATTAGAGGAGGAGAAGGTGTCATTCCAAGCCTCCATTGGGTTTTCTGAAATATTATCCTCCGGAACGATACCATGCTGGAAGGTGAGTCCCTGAGTTGCTAGCCAGGCTTGATAATTGACAAGATGGTGAGGAAGGGGAGGCAGATGATGAGCCGGAGGAGCTGCCCATTGCCCCCAACCACCATTGTTCTGAGGAGGTGCATTGCCCTGGTTGGCATTGTCAGCATTGGGAGCTCCATTTTGCACTAACCAGTTGTGCACCTGCTGTTGATACAGCTGCTCAGCAGTCATCTCAGGACCAAACAAAGGATGAGGATTTCCATCAGCTGGCGGATCTTCTTCGCCAGGAGGGAGCACTTCAGGTAGCAGGCCATTCTAGTCATTGCTTCTGAGGATTGTGATCTGAACAGTCCAGCAATCCCTGGCACCACCCAGCTGCCAGATAACGAAACTTTTGGGGATCAGACGGAGACGTAGAACACAGGCTTTTATGAGCATAAACCTCCTATCCTGCCGCGGGTTATACCAGCTAACAAGGGAACCATAGCCACCTAGGGCTTTAGTGATGTAATAATCCGTCTGATAGTCGTAAGGGAATCCGAAGAACATGAGCCAGACCTCAGGGCCAAAAGAGGTGGTGCGGCGATTCAGAGCTTCATTGTTCGGCACAAAAGTAATCAGAAGATCTTCTTCATC
This sequence comes from Triticum urartu, assembly GCF_003073215.2. Classification (NCBI taxonomy): domain Eukaryota; kingdom Viridiplantae; phylum Streptophyta; class Magnoliopsida; order Poales; family Poaceae; genus Triticum; species Triticum urartu. The sequence continues at coordinate 291,671,255 of NC_053025.1, read as the reverse complement.
AAGTTCAAGAGGAGTATTGATCGCAGAGTCGCGCAAGAAAGAGTCCGCAAATCCAAATATACCAATGCCAAAAGGGTGGTCACTTGATTCAGTAGTAAAAAGTTGTGATTCATGGAGCAGACCTTGGACCATGTTGCGGATGGCCGTGCGGCGATGCAGGGGGACATATGCACTGGCTTCAGCGACGGCGAGGAAATCGTGGTTGAGCGGTGGGATGGGTCCGACAACCATGCCATTGCGGACGACGCGGTCTGCCGGTGTCAGGACCCCGATTCCAAGTCACATCGATCTAGCCGGTAACACCTCATATCACATTGCGGCCTCACGCACGGTATCCCCACGGGTGTCGCCTTACCATGGCCCGGGACCGTTTGCGCCTTTTGGCTCACGTATATGATAGTGTCGCTAGCATCCATATGACAGAGAACCCGGGCCAACATGGCTAGTCGTGAACTCAAAGCGGCACAGACGTATGGGGACAGGCATACATGAATCACATCGATCATGTCGGTCATCAGCGAGTGAATCCGGGCTGTAGCACTGGGCTAACAGGACTCTGGGGAACCCGGGCTGTAGCAGGCTAGGCAGGACTCCGGAAGTCACCGCGTGACGTTTCCCCGAAGGGACAGACATAGGAACAAAGTGAAACACATGCCGGCCAATCAAGTGACCTGAGCAGTAGTGCTGGGCTAGCAGGACTCCGGTGAACCGGGCTGTAGCGGACTACTATGGCTCATGGAAGCACTAGACTACATTTCCCCATAAGAGAGGCTGCCAAGGATAAACAACTAGATTGTCGGATCCCACACATACCAAGCATTTCAATCATACACACAATATGCTCGATATGTGTAAATACAACATGGCATCACAACATAACTCTACGACTCAAGTATTTATTCATTAGGCTCTGAGGAGCGAGATATTACAAACATGGGTCTCATGACCCAACAATCATAGCATACAATTCAAGCACATGCGGAAGCTTAACATGTCTGAGTACAGACATCTACAAATGAAAAAAGTCTGAGAAGACTGACTATCTACCAGATCCTGCCGAGGGCACAAGATCGTAGCTGAGGTATCAAGCTAAACGTCAAATTCCACGCGATACTACTAGCGAGACTGAAGTCTCTCTGCAAAAACATAAATTAAGCAAACGTGAGTACAAAAGTACTCAGCAAGACTTACATCAGAACTAGCTACATATGCATCGGTATCAACAAGGGGGGGGGGGGGGAGTTTAACTGCAGCAAGCCATCTTTGACTCAGTGGCTAACCTGAACTACGACTGCAAGCAACTCTTTTGAGGTGGCGCACACGAGTCCACATATTGACCATTCCATACACCACTATGGATCCGCTCCCATCTCCCTACGAGAAGGCCATCCATAGCACTCACACTTATCTTGCCAGTTTTAGAGTATCCACTTTCACTTGTCTATGAACTGTTATAGGCAACCTAGAAGTCCTTTACCGCGGACGCGGCTATTCGAATAGTTTTATACGCTGCACGGGTGTACTTCGTCACACATGTTTCCACCACTTAGCGTTTGCACACGACATGTGCTCGGTAGACTTCAAGCGAAAGCCGACGTGGGTGTAGACCATGACCTGACTAACCGCACAAGTCTCTAGTCCAGGTTTATCGCCTATTCGGGTTCCATCCGCGACGAGATCCGGCCGGAGTTTAGCTCACAGCCCCAAACGATGTGTGCAGGGTTCCCGAGACACCAAACGGGCGCCCAGTACACCATGCCACGGTGTATCTGCCGCATCATAGCCCACCCCTAGGGTCAGCGCTATGCACGGCCGCCAACACATATCCTATAAACACCAGAAACTAGTTGCAACTCCTGGACAGAGGACGAGAGGGGTCAGTAAGTCGAGCGGGGTCATATTTTAGGGCCCAATGTGTGGTAGTAGCTATTTCATGGATCGCAAACACAGAACTCAGTTCCTAAGGACGGCTTCAATGAAACAACCCACCATGTACTCCTACATGGCCTCTCATCGATACCTTTACCAAATCATCTTCACACACTTAGCTCTCAACTGTAGGACATGTTCACACACCTCCGATTCATCCCTGATGAATCAGACCTGACACAATTCTATGCAATAGCAGGCATGAAAAACAAGCATGAATGAGTAGGCACATCAGGGATCAAACAACTCCTACTCATGCTAGTGGGTTTCATCTATTTACTGTGGCAATGACAAGTCATGCAGAGGATAAGGGGTTCAACTACCGCATCAAGTAACAGATGAATCGTTGTTGTCCTAATGCAGTAAAAGAGAGCAGGAGCGAGAGAGTGGGATTGTATCGGAATGAGCAAGGGGGTTCTACTTGCCTGGCACTTCTGAAGATAGTATATCTCTTCATCGGTGTCAATGATCACATCGTCGAAGCAACGTCTACTAAGAGGGGACAAATACCGGCAACAGAGAAAGAAACACAATCAATGCAATGCACAATATGATGCATGATCATGACATGTCAATATGCTGTGTTTTGAGCTAATGCAACTAGCAACATGTTAAATGGAGTTGGTTTGAACCTTAGGTTCAAATTCAAACTCCATATGTGAGTGTTTAAATGCCATTTATATGATTTGGCCTAAACAGCAGCCATAAGTTGTTCCAACATGCATGAAACCAGTACAGATGGATAGATTGGATTTTTCTGATCATTTTTCATATATAATTTATTTGATTTGGAGCTACGGTTGATTTACTATGAATTTTAGAAGTTTTAACGATCTTCTGGAATTTCCTGTAAAAGAATAAATCTAGAAAAAGGAGTTACTGCATCAGCACTGCATCATTGTGACGTCAGCTGGTCAACAGGGTCGCCCAGAGTCAAACCTGACGGCTGGGACCCACGGGTCAGTGTAACAGGGCTGGTTTGGGTGGATGACATGTGGGACCAGTCAACGACCGCGTCAGCAAAGTCAATGCTGACGTGTGGGTCCCAATGGGTTATGAACTAATCTAAACAGGAAATTAAATTAAAGTAAACATGCACAGGGCCCACATGGCAGTGGCACTAGGGGTGGTTTAGCTGGGTCATTAGTGGCTAATGACGAGCCACGACATCAGTCGCCGGAGTTTCGCCAGCGTCGACCTTTTCGCGCGGCGGAGATCGTCGGGATCTCGCTACAGCCGACGGTTTGAGGTGGGGTTTGCTCCTACGGATTGCTGGCGCTCTCGCGCATCTAGTGGTGGTAGTAGCAGCAGCTGGGATGGCCGGAGTTGACGGCGGCGAGCACTTCCGCGGCGGCCGGAGTACGGGCACACTCGGACACAGCGTTTTGGTGCACGAGAGGACGAGCCGCGGGTTGCTACGGAGTCCTGCGGACTCGCTGAGCATGGTGGTGCGCTCGGTTGAGGCTCTAGGTGGTGGTGGCCATGGCGGTGACATGGCTGGGCGGCGGTGAGCTCTCGGGTCCGGCGGAAATAGCGGCTAGAGTGGCCAAACGGCATGGGAAGAAGAGGGGAACGGGTCAGCGGCTCACCGCGAGTCCTACGAGCGCGAGGGCGAGGCCGGGGACGCTCTGTGGGCGGTGAATCGAGCAATGGAGGCCATCGGTGCAGAGGACGAAGATGGCGTCGAGGACGACGTTGCAAGGCTTCCGGCAGGGCGTGGCTCGGTGTGGAGGAAGAGGGGGACGAGGCGGAGCTTCTGAGCGCTTTGGCAAGGCGAGGTAGTGGCTGTGGCCACGGAAACAGCGAGCGGCGGCGACGGCGACGGCTGCGCTCGGGCATGAGAGGGAGAGAGAGAAGAGGAGGGGGAGGAGCACGGGGAGAGTGAGAGAGCGGTCGGGGCGGGGTGACGTCGCGAGGGAGGCCCAGGGCAATCAGGGGGAAGCGGCAGGAAGCAGGAGGTGGCACGGGCGCGTGCCGGCGTGCGGCGATCACACGCCTCACGTCCTTCTGGCGCGAGGTGGAGGACGACTGGTAGATGGGCCTGGTGGGCTGCTACAGTGCCAGGCCGGCCAGGTAAGGCCTAAGTGAGGTTTCTGTCTTTCTATTTCTCTTATTGTTTTCTATTTTTACTCCTCTATTTTGATTTATTTTCTAAACCAAATCATTTTTGTAGCTTCTGAAAATTATCATGTGGCCTGATACAACATATTCAGAGCCACTCACAAGTTTTCAGAATTATTGGAGTTATAAAAGTATTTATAAGAATTTATATCTCCAATTCAAATAAGTATTGACTTAATTCAAAGACCCAAATAAATATTTCTGTGATTCCAAAAATATTGGTTTGAATTTTACCTCTTGCCAATATTTTTAGAAATGAACAGGAACATTTTCTTGGGTTTATTTGAAGCAATTTTTTTAATGTTGATCATTTTTAGAAATGATTTCTGAGGCTTTCCACTTCCCCAATTCAACTTTCATAATTTTAAACATGATGCAAGAAGATTGATGCAAGGACAAGCAGTGACTAGCTAGGGATGTGACAACTCACCCCCACTATACAAGAATCTCGTCCCGAGATTCAAGACGTGAGGTAAGGTAAAAGGTGGTCACAAAACTATCACAATCCTCATGATCGATTTTCCCTTTTGGTAGCTGTTGATACATTGCATCATAATGATCTTGATGTCCTTGCCTTCGAGATCTTTATCCAACACGATGACGACAAAAGAAAACTCTATAGAAAATGATATCCTCAAAGATTGAGCAATTCACGATCAACTCTGGGATGAGACACAGTAACTCTCTCGAGTTGAGACACAAACACACATCAAGAGGTTTGGAAGAAACAGATGGTGAAGGTTCGATTTGGTAGGCAACAATCCCATGCCTAAATAGATGGTGAGGGGGTTCCAAGGTAGCGAGGAGTTAAGTTGCCCAAGATACCATAACGAGACATCTTAGGGGAGATGACTCGTAGAGTTATTCCCTTGAGTGGCAAAAAGAATTACTTTTGATACAAAGATCATTGAAACTCTCTATACCAGCCTAAGGCAATTCATAATGGATCATTTAAAGGAGTTCGAAGGAATGACATACTCGGCTAGAATGGATGATGTGAACTACCTTATTGAAGACAACGCAAGGGATGATTTTGCTTGCGCGTGCTCTCAAGAACTTGTGCATTTCCATATTCATCAAGGTTCTACCAACATCCGAGTCGAGGATCCTGGCAACACATCTTACTACCTTGACGAATAGTGATGGACAATGCAGATGCATAAAAAGACAACCCTTTCTCAGATTTCACCTTAGCGAGGCCAAGGGAACGAGATCTGGATGATCGACCGAGAGACATTTAGCACTCCGCTTCTAATGTTCGCCTTGATGTACTGTTTACCATGGTCATGCTTTAAAGCATCAACATAGCCATAAAGTAGTGGTCGGACTTCAGAATACAAAGGATCCATAAGGAACAACTTCTGGAGTAAATCCTACGAAATCCTTAAGGAGATGTGGCCAACTTCTTCAATCAAGATACTACAATATTAGATCTTCCGACTGGGTGTGTCAGCCACGACATCCACTTTACCAGGTTACACAGAGACCAATATTATAGCTCTTGGGAAAACGTTCCAACCATCATATCTGCCTGAGATTCAGATCTGGTTGGTGTCAGGATATTCCAGACTCATCGAGTCCAGAAAGAAAAATGATAGTTTGCAACACGAATCGACGAATCGACGTTGCGAGATTCTCGGGAAATGGACTACGGTAGTAAGCTCCAAAATATGAGCTGGTTTTGCTACAAACAGGTGAACACGTTGTCCGGGGCAAGCGTGACCACGTGGTAGTCTTATAATAAAATACTGCCAAGTTCAGGTGGGGGAACCATCATCGAGGCAACGAAGTCCTAACATAAGTCATGATTCTTAAGAAGGAACTTCTTCTCCTTGAACAAATCAATCAATGGCTTGGTGTGCTAGGGACACATATAGAATGAAGGTTGCAAGTATCCAAACCACAGAATACTTCGCACGTATGCATGACTGATTTGGGATGATTCCAGAGGAAGCAAAACAAACTTTCTCAAATCCATGGCGGCAACTTGCATCAAATGCACGTGATTCAAAGGAAGTCACTTCTTTCATCCAAGCGTATGCTTCATGAGCTAGCATGAAGAAATGCTTACAAAAGTTTCCAACACTAGCTTAATGTTCAACATGAATCATGGAGAAGATAAGATGCTACTGATGGGATCAACAACAACTCATCGGGATTTCCATATCACTGGAATTCCACCATTATGTGAATAAGGTGATAGCACTGGTCAGTCCCAAAGATTTAATGGTGCATGCTCGAGGGGTCAACCACGAGTAAGACAACATTATGAATATCGTTGGTTCTGATTTGATTTGACAATAGCCCATACTCAAATCAAGGTTTGGACAAGATAATAGATCCAATAACTGATCACGAGGACCAATCGATGAAGATATCATCTTTCTTCAACACACACACACACACAAGGATATCCCTTTGGAATGAACTAATTTAGACAAGATTTTCTTCCAACTCTCCAAGTTGTTGTTTGGCTTAACCAACTAGCTCAGGGATATCCAACATAGATTCTTGGAGAAAGAGTGGTTTATTGGAAAACCAACTTGATCACGAACTCAACATGTCGGTCAGGTGACAACCTGGTAATACTTCCGAGAAGATATTTGGAACATCACGAACCACTGATATGTTATTAAGCTCGAGAACAATCTTGCTTTTCAGAGCAAGATGATATGATCAAATAAGCAAGGGATTGGATAATCCCAACTCATTGATCGAAGAGTGCACTGGAAATAAGGACTAGGTAGCACAATCTATCTTAGAATGATGATTCAATAACCAACACGCTAAGAATGAAATTATTGTCCATTAACTACCAAGCAACAGAGTTGCTAGGAGTATTGATTTCACACATCACGATTCACTTGCCAGCATTCCGGTTACAACAACACGGAACCAAGGAATGAACAATGATGGCAAGAAGTGTCACTAAATCAAGAATTCATAAGAGGTGGTGCAATTCTCATGACATTCTTGATAAGAAGAAGGTGACACTCCATGGTAGAACAGAGCAAAAGCTAGATTGACATTTTGATCTATGGATTACAACTTCTTTGACCCAATCCTAGAAATGGATGAGGTACTGGAGTTTGTTTCTCCTAGTCATTCCGGAATAGAATGGCTTGACGGATCACATGAATAATAGGCATCGATAACACCAATGCACAACTACTCTTGACCAACAATTGATGGACGAGGGTCAGAATACAAGTAAAGAGGGACAACTCAAAGGAACATATAATTTTCTGAGTTATGGATGCATGGATTAGCATGTTATTTCTTCCCGATAACCCATGCATAAATGTTGAACTGGCAGAGTCACAATATAGAATGGAGAACTCCTCAAGAGTACTCTGATTGTGATATTTTGGTTCAAGAGAACTCCTGCCATATTGGTTCATGGTATTGGAAGAAGGTTGTACCACGGACCTCGAGGACTATCACAAAGGTTACTAATATCCTAAAGGAACTATCAAACACTATCAACATGAGGTAAGTAGGGTGAATCTCGGGTTCAAGAACCCATGAATAGAATACCTACCACTACATGGCATCACGGGAGGCTTTCGAGAATAATGGCCAGAATCACACACTGGTGATACAAAACATGGCTAGATCACTAGGTGACTCCCTGAAACACCTAGGGTCATAATAATAACTCCAACATACACGTCAAGGCAACGGAGTACCTCAACACACCGATTAGTGTGCTTAATCTGGCCCAAAAATACAACGGGGACATGGAGGAAAGATTTGCAAGTGCATCAGACTATCTAGAAACCTGGGATGACTCGGACAGCATAACGGCTGTAAATGCTCAAAATGATTTGAGACATCCTGAAAAAATAATGGCATAACCACTCAACAACACAATATCAAGGTTCCGAGATCAACTGTCAACATACGGAAGTAGTAGGAACGGAACTGAGGCTTGAAACTATCAATTCTATAAGTCTATGGATTAGTAACACGTCATCCTGATAGATAGATGAGAAGGCCTAGTTCTTAATCCCCGTAGAAAAGAAGAGGTTGACTCAGATCAGAAGGGCATAATGTAAAGGAGTAAAAAGAGCCTTACGTTCCCTTCCACAATCAATTCCCTTATATAACTAAAGCATTTCTAGGCTCAACTTCGACCAGTATGGCTTGGTAAACCTACAGGTAGTCAGGCTCTGATACTCAACTTCGACCAGTATTGCATTGATTGTGTTTCTTTCTCTATTGCCGGTATTTGTCCCCTCTTAGTAGGCGTTGCTTCGACGATGTGAGCATTGACACCGATGAAGAGATATACTATCTTCAGAAGTGCCAGGCAAGCAGAACCCCCTTGCTCATTCCGATACAATCCCACTCTCTCGCTCCTGCTCTCTTTTACTGCATTAGGACAACAACGATTCATATGTTACTTGCTGCGGTAGTTGAACCCCTTATCCTCTGCATGACCTGTCATTGCCACAGTAAATAGATGAAACCCACTAGCATGAGTAGGAGTTGTTTGAGCCCTAATGTGCCTACTATTCATGCTTGTTTGTCATGCCTGCTATTGCATAGAATTGTGTCAGGTCTGATTCATCGGGGATGAATCGAAGGTGTGTGAACATGTCCTACTGTTGAGAGCTAAGTGTGTGAACATGATTTGGTAAAGGTATCGATGAGAGGCCATGTAGGAGTACATGGTGGGTTGTTTCATAGAAGTTGTCCTTAGGAACTGAGTTCTGTATTTGTGATCCATGAAACAGCTACTACCACACATTGGGCCCTGAAATATGACCCCGCTCGACTTACTGACCCCTCTCGTCCTCTGTCCAGGAGTTGCAACTAGTTTCTGGTGTTTATAGGATATGTGTTGGCGGCCGTGTGTAGAGCTGACCCTAGGGGTGGGCTATGAAGCGGTAGATACACCATGGCACGGTGTACCGGGCGCCCGTTTGGTGTCTCGGGAACCCTGCACACATCGTTTGGGGCTGTGAGCGAAACTCTGGCCGGATCTCCTCGCGGATGGGACCCGAATAGGCGATAAACCTGGACTAGAGACTTGTGTGGTTAGTCAGGTCGTGGTCTACACCCACGTCGGCTTTCGCTTGAAGTCTGCCGAGCACATGTCGTGTGCAAACGCTAAGTGGTGGAAACATGTGTGACGAAGTACACCCCTGCAGGGTATAAAACTATTCGAATAGCCGCGTCCACGGTAAAGGACTTCTGGGTTGCCTATAACAGTTCATAGACAAGTGAAAGTGGATACTCTAAAACTGGCAAGATAAGTGTGAGTGCTATGGATGGCCTTCTCGTAGGGAGATGGGAGCGGATCCATAGTGGTGTATGGAATGGTCAATATGTGGACTCGTGTGCACCACCTCAAAAGAGTTGCTTGCAGTCGTAGTTCAGGTTAGCCACTGAGTCAAAGATGGCTTGCTGCAGTTAAACTCCACCCCCCTTGTTGATACCGATGCATATGTAGCTAGTTCTGATGTAAGTCTTGCTGAGTACTTTTGTACTCACGTTTGCTTAATTTATGTTTTTGCAGAGAGACTTCAGTCTCGCTAGTAGTATCGCGTGGAATTCGACGTTGAGCTTGATACCTCAGCTACGATCTTGTGCCCTCGGCAGGATCTGGTAGATAGTCAGGCTTCTCAGCCTTTTTCATTTGGAGATGTCTGTACTCAGACATGTTAAGCTTCCGCATGTGCTTGAATTGTATGCTATGATTGTTGGGTCATGAGACCCATGTTTGTAATATCTCGCTCCTCGGAGCCTAATGAATAAATACTTGAGTCGTAGAGTTATGTTGTGATGCCATGTTGTATTTACACATATCGAGCATATTGTGTGTATGATTGAAATGCTTGGTATGTGTGGGATCCGACAATCTAGTTGTTTATCCTTGGCAGCCTCTCTTATGGGGAAATGTAGTCTAGTGCTTCCATGAGCCATAGTAGTCCGCTACAGCCCGGTTCACCAGGGTCCTGCTAGCCCAGCACTACTGCTTAGGACACTTGACTGGCCGACATGTGTTTCACTTCGTTCCTATGTCTGTCCCTTCGGGGAAATGTCACGCGGTGACTTCCGGAGTCCTGCCTAGCCTGCTACAGCCCGGGTTCCCCGGAGTCCTGTTAGCCCAGTGCAATGCACAATATGATGCATGATCATGACATGTCAATATGCTATGTTTTGAGCTAATGCAACTAGCAACATGTTAAATGGAGTTGGTTTGAACCTTAGGTTTATATTCAAACTCCATATGTGAGGGTTTAAATGCCATTTATATGATTTGGCCTAAACAGCAGCCATAAGTTGTTCCAACATGCATGAAACAAGTACAGATGGATAGATTGGATTTTTCTGATCATTTTTCATATATAATTTATTTGATTTGGAGCTACGGTTGATTTACTATGAATTTTAGAAGTTTTAACTATTTTCTGGAATTTCCTGTAAAAGAATAAATCCAGAAAAAAGGAGTTATTGCGTCAGCACTGCGTCACTGTGATGTCAGCTGGTCAACAGGGTCGCCCAGAGTCAAACCTGATGGCTGGGACCCACGAGTCAGTGTAACAGGGCTGGTTTGGGTGGATGACATGTGGGACCAGTCAACGACCGCGTCAGCAAAGTCAATGCTGACGTGTGGGTCCCTGTGGGTTATGAACTAATCTAAATAGGAAATTAAATTAAAGTAAACAGGCACAGGGCCCACATGGCAGTGGCACTAGGGGTGGTTTAGCTGGGTCATTAGTGGCTAATGACGAGCCACGACATTAGTCGCCAGAGTTTCGCCGGCGTCGACCTTTTCGCGCGGCGGAGATCGTCGGGATCTCGCTACAGCCCATGGTTTGAGGCGGGGTTTGCTCCTACGGATTGCTGGCGCTCTCGCGCATCTACTGGTGGTAGCAGCAGCAGCTGGGATGGCCGGAGTTGACGGCGGCGAGCACTTCCGCGGCGGCCGGAGTACGGGCACGCTCGGACAGAGCGTTTTGGTGCACGGGAGGATGAGCTGCGGATTGCTACGGAGTCCTGCGGACTCGCTGAGCACGGTGGTGCGCTCGGTTGCGGCTCTAGGTGGCGGTGGCCACAGCGGCGACATGGCTGGGCGGCGGTGAGCTCTCGGGTCCGGCGGAAATAGTGGCTAGAGCGGCCAAACAGCATGGGAAGAAGAGGGGAACGGGTCAGCGGCTCACCGCGAGTACAACGAGCGCGAGGGTGAGGCCGGGGATGCTCTGTGGGAGGCGAATCGAGCAACGGTGGCCGTCGGTGCAGAGGACGAAGATGGCGTCGAGGACGGCGTTGCAGGGCTTCCGGTAGGGCGTGGCTCGGTGGGGAGGAAGAGGGGGTCGAGGCGGAGCTTCTGAGCACTTCGGCGAGGCGAGGCAGTGGCTGTGGCCACGGAAACAGCGAGCGGCGGCGACGGCTACGCTCGAGCATTAGAGGGAGGGAGAGCAGAGGAGGGGGAGGAGCACAGGGAGAGTGAGAGAGCGGTCGGGGTGGCATGGCGTCGCGAGGGAGGCCCAGGGCAACGAGGGGGAAGCGGCAAGAAGCAGGAGGTGGCACGGGCGCATGCCGGCGTGCGGCGATCACACGCCTTGCGTCCTTCTGGCGCGAGGTGGAGGACGACTGGCAGATTGGCCTGGTGGGCTGCTACAGTGCCAGGCCAGCCAGGTAAGGCCCAGGTGAGGTTTCTGTCTATCTATTTCTCTTAATGTTTTCTATTTTTACTCCTCTGTTTTGATTTCGTTTCTAAACCAAATCATTTTTTTAGCTTCTGAAAATTATCATGTGGCCTGATACAACATATTCAGAGCCACTCACAAGTTTTCAGAATTATTGGAGTTATAAAAGTAATTATAAGAATTTATATCTCCAATTCAAATAAGTATTGACTTAATTCAAAGACCCAAATAAATATTTCTGTGATTCCAAAAATATTGGTTTGAATTTTACCTCTTGCCAATATTTTCAGAAATGAACAGGAACATTTTCTTGGGTTTATTTGAAGCAATTTTTTTAATGTTCATCATTTTTAGAAATGATTTATGAGGCTTTCCACTTTCCCCAATTCAACTTTCATAATTTTAAACATGATGCAAGAAGATTGATACAAGGATAAGCAGTGACTAGCTAGGGATGTGACAGCCGGGCCAGGCTCCACTACGAAACCCGGCGGGAGGAAGGGCACCGGATTGAGTGGGTAGTTCGCCATGGATGGTGGAGCGGCGGAGGGTAGTGATGGTGGTGGCTGGTGAGGTGACGCGAGTGGACAGAGCTACGGTGTGGAAGAAACCGAGGCGGAAGCCGGACCGTGAGGGGTAAAGTGGGAAGAGGGAGAAATCTTTTGTCGCCACTGCTACTTCTCGTTGAATCGACGTCTACGGCAGGATTGTTCCACATGGCCGTAGATACCACACACCGCGCATCGGATGGTGGGTTTGCGTTTAGGCTGATCATGCATGTTAATGGAAGGAACAAATTGATCGGGCTACAGATGCGTGTTACCAATTGTGGGTTGCAAAGTTTGGAGCATTTGGGGCTTAACAAAAATGGGGCAGTCAATAGCCTTATGACCAGGCGAGGAGCAATTAATACAAATCAATCTGTCTTGGCAAGAAATCTTGTGGTGTCCCCATTGTAGGCAACGAGAGCAGAGAACCGCCCAATTAGAGGATAAATCCAATATTTCCGCTTCCGAATAATGGGCCTGGGCCAAGTCAGCTTTATGATGGGCCGAGAGAGTAGCGAGCCAGGATACATGCTGGGGCACATATATGAACGCCGACTGCAAGAAACATTGAGGCAGCGGTGGATACGGGACATATAAGGGGCATTTAAAGGCTCCCAATTGAATGTATTTCCCCTGCTGCGAATCCTCAAACTGGGCCTGGTTCAAAAAATGAGCAATTAATGCGGCGCGATCCTTGGGAGCAGAAACCATGCAAACTGCTTGAGAAGAATGTGGTTGAGAATAATCCAGGTGAGGATGATCCACTGAAATATGAACCGAGGGCGTATGATCCTGTTTAGTTTGATCCAAATGGGAGGAGGACGCTTCATGTGCATTGTTGTTAGAGAATCGCATCGATGAAATCGGAATCAAACCAAACTTACACAACACCTTCTCAGAGCTTGAACTTAAACTAGGTCCCGAGTGCAAGAATTTGAGAGAGGATTTAACAACCATCGAACGACGAGAGGATAAGTCCTTAAGCTCAATATCAGCATGCCAACATGATTCATCAATTGGAGCATTTGCAAAATGGCCATTATAAAGGTGGAAGTGACAAACAAAATCTGGCCAAACACGATCCCTCAAACGGTGGATGAAATGTCCCACTTTGTTATTAGCCACCGAAAACCGGAAAGACCGAGAATTGATTTGTAGCACTTTGAAACCAGAGCTACGACCCCCAATGCAACATTGGAGCGCAGTACCCACCGAATCCACGGAGAGGGCAAAGGAAGCCGAGGAAAAAGAGACCACCAAAAAGAATTCCTTAGAGTCTCGAGAAGGAGAAAAATGGACCGTGGAGACAAACCTGCATCTCACCTGATTGGCCAAGGCAAGGCCAGGTGCAAAATCCGAATGGAAGAGGCCTTCCATGGTGAATTAATCTAGAAATCGCCATGGAGTATGATTCAATATTGACGGGCTTGAACCCCTCGGGGAATTCGTGGTCTAGCACCTCATCTGTGAAGCAGAGAGGGTGTGCGGCACATCTATATTGGGCCGCATCACGGCGCACCTTCGATGAAGTCCGTCTGCGGTTATCGGCCCGGGTGTGACTAGGTTTGTCATGTCCGAATAGGTAGCCGTCATCCCGAGTCGGGAAGCATCCTCGCGATCCGTAGATTGATCTGGTGTGTCCTGCTCTACTGTCCAGATCCTACCGAAGGTCATATGTATGGTCCCGAGCTATTCTGTCCCTGTTTTTGCGAGGCGGTGGGTGGGCTATTGTTCGGCCTGAGTTGCCGTTTTATCTCGACCGTGGGGTGGTCGGTCCGCCGCACTATCCCTACCACGTGGTGGTTGGTCCGCATTGCGTGAGGGAGGTATGGGATCTGGTGCCTCCTCATCGAACTGAGGTAGCAGTCTGCGCTTTGGGTAACTCTTGGCTGGGCGCTCGAGGCCATATTCTTCGGCTGCAAGGACATCATTCCATCTGTCAATGAGCAAGTCTTGATCACCTTGGAGCTACTGCTGCTTCTTTTTCAGGCTTCTTGTAGTGGTTATTAGCTGGCGCTTGAAGCGCTCCTGCTCGAAGGGTGCCTCAGGCATGATGAAGTCCTCATTGTCGAGGTTCTCATCATCCTCAGAGACTGGACGATAACAATCAACATCAGGCTCATTGGGCCTGGCCTATTTATCAGGGTTATCTTGCCCATTGTCTTGTTCTTCCTATTCGGATGCTGCCCCGACAAGGTCTTCATTGTTTTCGGCATCGCCCGAAGTACTATTTTCTCCGGTGCTAGTGTTGCCATCTTTTGAGCGACGAGGCTTAGTGCGGCTTTTAGGGCACCGGCGCTTGGACTGTGTCTCAGGGGGTTTATTCGCAACTGGATCTCCTTTGTCATCGTCGCTAGCTTTTTTAGGTGTGTCGACCATGTACACATCGTACGAAGAGGTGGCCGTCCAACGTCGAGTAAATGGCGGGTCTTGGCCTTGATCCTTGTCGGCATCGTCGTCTATACCGTCGATGTCCTCGGAGCCGTAATCAGGCACATCGGTTAAGTCATCGATAGTGTCTATGAAGTGGGTGGCGGGTGGGAAGCGAAATTTCCCGTCATCTGCCTCTGGCTCGAACTGAACATAGTTTGGCTGTGAGTCCTTCTCCAAGGACAAATTCTTTAAAGAATTTAGCACATCGCCCAAAGGTGAGTGCTGAAAAACGTCTGTGGCGCTGAATTCGAAGATCGATAACGATCTAGCTCGGTGTCCGCAAGCGTACATGGTTCGGAACTTGTGGCCGGAGACGAGTCCGGAGTTCCGTTGGCACAAATATTGCAGGGTGTCGAGTCTGCGTGCAGCTCTAGCACCGCGGACTCTGTGGCCTCGAATGGCACGATCTGCTCTGGTTCTAAGGCCATTGCAGCAGCAGGAGCCATCTCCTAAATCTGGTCCGATGATAGCTTTAGGTCACATTCATCGGAGTGAAGGGGAGCGATCGCCGCGGTACCAAATCCATTGAAGATCAAGTCTCCACGGATATCCGCAACGTAGTTCAGGCTCCCAAATCTGACCTGGTGGCCAGGGGCGTAACAATCGATCTGCTCCAGGTGACCAAGCAAGTTAGCCTGCAGCACGAAGCCGCCGAACACGAAGATCTGTCCGGGGAGGAAAGTTTCTCCTTGGACAGCGTCACTATAGACGATTGAAGGGGCCATCGAACCTTTCGTTGACGGCACAGTGGAACTCTCAATGAAAGCACCAATGCCAGTGTCAAAACCGGCAGATCTCGGGTAGGGGGTCCCGAACTGTGCATCTAGGATCGATGGTAACAGGAGACGAGGGACACGATGTGTACCCAGGTTCAGGCCCTCTCTATGGAGGTAATACCCTACGTCCTGCTTGATTGATCTTGATGAATATGAGTGTTACAAGAGTTGATCTACCACGAGATCGTAATGGCCAAACCCTAGAATCCTGGCCTGTATGACTATGGTAATGAGTATCCTTTTCGGACTAACCCCCCGGTTTATATAGACACCGGGAGGGGAATCTAGCGTTACATAGAGTCGGTTACATAAGAAGGAATCTTCATAGTCTGTTGCCAAGCTTGCCTTCCACGCCAAGGAGAGTCCAATCCAGACACAGGTATAGTCTTCGGCCTTCATGTCGTCACAGCCCATCAGTCCGGCCCATGGATAACAGGCGGGACGCCCGAGGACCCCTTAGTCCAGGACTCCCTCAGGCGTCGCGGTTGCGGTTGCATTGGACGACATCGTTGGGGTACCGGTTCCGGCGTGATGGAGGAGGGCGGCGGTGGATTGGGAACTATGGGGTGGAGGACGGAGGAGGCTGGGGTTTCGCGGCTGGTGGAGAGGGTGTTTTGGCACCCATGGAGTATGAATGGGGAAACGGAGGGAGCCGGGGAACTTAAGGGGGGACAATGTTTTAGTTTGGGATGCGCTTGTTTGAAATTTGGGGAAAGTTACAAACTTTTGCCCCATCTAAAATTTCGGACATATTGCAGGTTGGGGATAGGACAGTAATCTTAGGTGTCCCAAATGTGGGCGGGATAGATTTCGGCCGAGCGCATGGGTGTTTAGGCGCCCACGGCGCATGAATGCCTCTCGGAGGCGGTTGAGACTGGCGTCTTGGTGAAGTTACAAACCTACCCCGGTTTAGACCTTTGGACATCGAGCCGATAGGCTACACGGGCCAGAGTCAGGATAGTAATTTCCTACCACCAAACATTAGTCTCACGCGGTTCCGGGTGACCAGAGGCCTATTTGGCGCTTTGTTCAATATTTGGGAGTAGAAGCATTAACGTTTTCGGTTCTCTTGAATTGAACATTCAGGATTTGTCAAACTTCACAAATCTTTACTCTTGAAAATCCTAAAGCTACGATTATTTTGGAATGGAGGTGGTACATTTGAATATACATTGTACACGAGTATATATTAAAAAATATGCAACTTACCTCAGTTCATGCATGGTTCCAGATATAATCTCCTTGGTTGCAAAAAAAAAGTTAGACATGCGTATGAATATATATAGCATGTTCGAACGCACAACAAAGATTGATGCCCCCTTTTACATCTGCATTGCAAATGCCATTATCTCGGGTTCAAATAGATGAATGCACTTCCTATGAATTCGAATCTTCGAAACCCTCTTTATGTTGAATTCGACATGTATTCTATTTCGTAGCTAGCAATTTGGAATGTATCCATGCAAGTGACAAATGTATAAAGTGCTTCACACTAACAACAAGGAGTGCACTAATTAATGTTTATATATGAATTGCAAAATCATCCATTGCCTATATTTCAAACCGCTCTCACTGTATGGATCGATAATATGAAATAAACACATGCACATGCTCGAATTCAATAGAGTATGGTTTTCGTCCATACGCAATTTGCAAAATTCTTGATCTCATCCAAAAATAATAATGCCATTTATATTTTAATTTAATGCGTAGAACCACCTTTTACACGTAGATGCACTATGCCTCGGCACGTTCTCACAAACGCGCTATATATCTCTCTATCTATCGCATAATTGCACACACTTTATGTGCATCGACATTTCTCTTTCACACATGCTCACAATCTCTCTCGGGATGTCGGGGAGTCTCACGCACATGCTCTCTCTATATCTCTCTCTCTCTCTCTCTGACTACTATGTACCACTCTTTTCACTAATCTCAGTTGGAAAACACTATTTCTCTCACATGCATATATGCACATGCACGGTCTCTACTAGCCCTCTATACGCACACACACACACACACACACATATATATATGTGCCTACGTGTCTCCCGCACGCACATTATCTTTAGGCCTCTCTCGCACACATTGTCCCCCCCTCCCGCAGACACACCTCTCTCTTAGTAGTTGGCAGATATGATTCCATCATATCATTCAGTAGGATATCCCTGACTGTTAGGCTGGATGGTAATACGAGGCAAAGTTTTACCCTAGTTCGGACCCTTGCAGTTGAGGAAAAATCCTACTCCTGGTACTATATATTAGTGATAGGGTGTGTACAAAGTACACATGAATACCAAGCATTGTGCGTGTGTGTATACTATCGACGAACTAGCCCCCAAGCTTCTATAACATACTGGGGGCCTAGGGTTACAAATCATATATAGTCAGCTTATCACAAGTGGGGATAGAGTCCACCGCGACTCTGGTAGCTAGCTTCGTGTTGTATGCCGAGTCCTCCACATGGGTCTTCGTATAACGCGTCGCGATCCAACCTATGTGGCTTAGGATGGAACCGACCCATGAGTCCTCATGCTGACCCACCACAACTAGAAATGATGTGCCCACCACACCACACACGCAATCGGCCACTAAGAAAATAAGCATATACAATAGTACAATGTTATACATGAAAGTTAATTTAATGGTGCATCCAAAAATATTTGTTCTGCATTGTGAATGTTTATATATTCTCCTAAAATATTAGTCACGGGAAAGAGAAACGAAGGGCATATCTCTCCTTATCTCCACGGGACATCCCCTCTTTCTACACCACTTTCACGTATGCACACAAACTATCTCTCGGTCCTCTAAAAATATGCATGCCCACGACACATTCATGCATGACGGTCACAGTATTTCAAGCTAAAGCGCTATACGGTCACTGGAGTTCAGAATATGCTCATTACGGTCACTGAGGGAGTCCTGGATTAGGGGGTCTCCGGACAGCCGGAATATACCCTTTGGCCGGACTCTTAGACTATGAAGACACAAGATTGAAGACTTCGTCCCGTGTCCGGATGGGACTCTACTTGGCGTGGAAGGCAAGCTAGGAAATATGGATATGTATATCTCCTCCTTTGTAACCGACCTTGTGTAACCCTAGCCCCCTCCGGTGTCTATATAAACCATAGGCTAGCTTTTAGGGTTTAGCCTCTCCGATCTCGTGGTAGATCAACTCTTGTACTACTCATATTATCAAGAATAATCAAGCAGGACATAGAGTTTTACCTCCATCAAGAGGGCCCGAACCTGGGTAAAACATCGTGTCCCCTGCCTCCTATTACCATCCGCCTTAGACGCACAGTTCGGGACCCCCTACCGGAGATCTGCCGGTTTTGACACCGGCATTGGTGCTTTCATTGAGAGTTCCACTGTGCCATCACCGTAAGGAAGGATGTCTCGTCTCGTTGTTAAAAACAACATTACCGCCGGGGGCGCCCTGGCTGTCGGCCAAACTCTCCGGCTTGGCAGTTTCATCATGACCACCCGTTCGGCCGCCGCATCGACGATGACTTCTCGGGTCATCGAAAACAGCCTCCACGTCGACTCAGAATTCGCCGAGCAGATGGATCCAATGGATCACATCGCCGCCTTGGGAGTCGCTACGGACTACGATCGGACTGGGCTTAAACCCGATCAAAGGGAGATTAACTCTCCACCGGTCACCCATCATCTTGCGGTAGTGGAGGAACAATGCGGCGATTCTTCCTCTATCTTGAGGACTAACTATGTCCGACTTCCAGAGCTCTCCAAGCCGGATACCCGTTTACGGGAGAACATCACCCAAGCCTTGAACCTAGAGTCAGGCAGCGGGACAGACTCATCGGGCAACATCCCGGAATCCGAACTTCCAACATTGGAAACACCTCGGCCCCTGGGTCTCAGATCAGGTGAGGGTTCGGACTCATATACACCCACCCACCCAGACATAAATGATCTTTCCCACATTAGGCAAGAGCCCCATGAAACAGTACATCATTATTGGGCCAGATTCCTCCTTGTGATGAACAAGGTTAAGGAGTGCTGCGAGGAAGACACAGTCTCACTTTTCTGCAATAACTGCATGGACAAGGGAATCCTTAACGCCATAAGTCGCCGTGACATATCACGCTTCGCCGACTTGGCGTCCATAGTACAAAAGTACTGTGCGATGGAAAGTGCCTGGAAAACCGAAAGGAAATTTTGGGATAATCCGGCTCCGAATATACACCCAGTCCGAAGTAAAAGGGTGCACTATCATAAGACACCCGAGTTAATTACAAAGAAGCAAAAACCCTCTACAGGGCGTGGAACCGTATTGGAGGGATGGCTCAACGGACCCTGGAAAATTAATAGTACATCGGATACCATACCAACACACAGCCTTAGAGCATGTTGGATACTCCGGTAGGTGGCCAAAAGCGGCGAGGATCTTCTCATCCCAGATGCCACAGAGCACCATCCCAGGAATAACAATACGGTATTAACAGTCTTTGAGACCTTTGCATCAAATAATAGGCGCAAGCGAACATTCCGCAGCATTGCCGAAATCTGCCACGTGGCATCAATAAATCCATGGAGTGACACGACCATTACCTTCAATGCCAGTGACGAACCTAAATTCCGAACAGCCCGAGCACCAGCTGCACTGGTCCTCAGTCCAATTGTGGACGGCCGTCGAATCACCAAAGTACTCATGGACGGCGGCAGTGGATTAAACCTCATCTATGAGGAAACTCTTCAAAAAATGGAAATAGACTGGAACCGCATTGAGCAAAGCAGCACAACCTTCAGAGGAATAATCCCCAGCCGGGAAGCACACTGTGCAGGGAAAATCACACTAGATGTGGTATTCGGCACACCGAGAACTATAGATCCGAAGAAATTACATTCCAAGTGGCCCCGTTTAGTAGTGGATACCACGCCTTTTAGGACGGGAGGCATTCACGATCTTCCAAGCCATACCCCATTATGGGTACATGAAGCTCAAAATGCCCGGGCCCAATGGAATCATCACTCACGCTAGTGATCCGGACACAACACTTCGCACCGAAAACAAAACAGCCGCATTGGCCCTCGAAGCATTATCCGAAGCCCTTTCGGCCGAGGAATTAACTATGCTACGCTCCACAATGGACAGGGACGACGTGATACTTGACAAGAGATCCAAGTCCACCTCTTTTGAACCAGCGGATGAAATAGTCAAATTCCAAGGTCCACCCAACGGACCCTACAAAAAATAGCCTCCATCGGGGCACAGTTAAACCCCACCGTGGACACCGCACTATGAGAGTTCCTGCGCGAGAATTGGGACATATTCGCCTGGCACCCCTCAGACATGCCAGGAATCCCACGCAGGCTGGCCGAGCACAGCCTCAATATCCTAAAGGGATTCAAGCCGGTCAAGCAGGCTCTTCGGCGTTTCTCTGAACCTAAGAGACAAGCTATGGGAGAGGAACTAGCCAAGTTATTGGAGGCCAGATTCATTAGAGAAATAAAACACCCGGACTGGCTAGCAAACCTGGTGATGGTACCAAAGAAGGAAAAATCCTGGCGCCTATGTGTCGACATCAAGGACCTCAACAAGGCTTGCCCAAAGGATCCCTTCCCCCTCCCCCGCATTGATCAAATTATCGATGCTTCCGCAGGACACGAGTCATTGTGTTTCCTCGACGCATTCTCTGGCTACCACCAAATCAAGATGGCGGAGTCCAACCAAGTCGCAACGGCATTTATCACACCATACGACACCTTCTGTTTCAACATAATGCCTTTTGGGCTCAAAAACGCCGGCGCAACATATCAGCGCATGATTCAGACATGACTGGAGAAATAGATCGGCAAAATAGTAGAGGCATACGTAGATGATGTGGTCGTTAAAACCAAAAACGTCGACTCTCTAATAGATGACTTGAGGCTCACATTCAACAACCTCCAAACATATGACATCAAGCTCAATCCGGTAAAATGCGTTTTCGGCGTACCAGTCGGAAAGCTCCTGGGCTTCATTGTCTCCAGTAGAGGAATTGAAGCTAATCCAGCCAAAATCCGAGCTCTGTCACAGTTGGCTATCCCAACGGACCTCAAACAAATCCAGAAATTAACTGGATGTGTGGCGGCTCTAAGCCGCTTTATCTACCGCTTAGGAGAAAAAGCATTACCCCTTTATCGCCTCCTTCGGCGCACGAACACTTCGAGTGGACGGACGGTGCCACAGCTGGATTGGAAGAAATAAAAGCCATACTGGCAACCAACCTAATCCTGGCCGCGCCAAACATCAACGAACCAATGCTGTTGTACATTGCAGCAACCCATCAGGTTGTAAGCGCAGTGTTCGTCGTCGAACGAGAAGCGGATGGACATAAATTCCCTCTTCAAAAGCCGATATATTATGTATCCACTGTCATCACTCCATGCAAATCATGGTACCCACATTATCAAAAGATAGCCTATGCGGTATTCATGGCATCCCGGAAGCTGCGACACTACTTTCAAGAGTGTTTGATTACAGTAGCCTCGGAAGTGACACTTAATGATATTATAAACAACCGCGACGCCACAGGCCGGATTGCCAAATGGGCCATTGAGCTCCTCCTGTTCGACATAACATACAAACCTCGGCGAGCCATTAAATCGCAAGTATTGGCCGACTTTGTCGCCGAATGGACGGAAGCCGAACTCCCTAAAGAGTACGGCGCATACTCCAATTGGATCATGCACTTTGACGGCTCCAAAATGCTGGCTGGTCTGGGGGCTGGCGTCGTCCTGACGTCCCCAACCGGAGATACAGTGCAATACGTACTGTAGATATTGTATATAGACTCCAACAATGCAGCCGAATACGAAGCCCTGTTACATGGTCTTCGGATGGCAGTTTCCATGGGCATTCAACGCCTGGAGGTGCGTGGGGATTCGAACCTCGCAATATCCCAAATAAATGGAGACTTCGATGCCAAGGATCCAAATATGGCGGCCTATCGAAACGTCGTCCTAAAGATGTCAGCTCGGTTCGAGGGGCTCGAATTTCACCATGTGGCTCGAGAAAACAATCAGGCGGCGGATATCCTCGCCCGCATCGGCGCAAAACGCGATGCGGTCCCCCAACATCTTTTTGGAGAGGTTGTTTAAGCCATCCGTGGTATGGGAAGGGGACACTGGTAACAATAGTCCGGACCCGGCCAAAATGCCCGATACCGAACACTCTGGCATAATCGGAGGCTCTACCACCAAAATAACACCTTCAGCCCATGTCATAATTGCCATCATTACCCCGTGGACAGAACCATTCTTGGCCTACCTAACTAGGCAGGAACTTCCAGTGGACCAAAATGAGGCACGCTGCATAGTGCGGCGATCTAAAGCCTACAGGGTCCACGAGGGAGAACTGTATAAAAAAATCACTACCGAAGTCCTTCAAAGGTGCATCTCCCAAGAGGAAGGGCGGAAGCTTTTGGCAGAAATTCATGCCGGACTCGGCGGCCACCACGCTGCAGCCCGGGCCCTTGTAAGCAAGGCCTTCCGTACAGGGTTTTATTTGCCGACGGCCCGGGCAGACGCACAGGACTTGGTCCAACGCTGCGCCGGTTGCCAGCATTTTGCAAACCAAAGCCACAGGCCACCCACCGCCCTCCAAATAATCCCCATTACCTGGCCCTTCACGGTCTGGGGGCTTGACATGGTTGGACCCCTTAAAGGGGGAACCCATAAGAAAAAATACATACTGGTCATGGTGGATAAATTCACCAAATGGATAGAAGCCAAACCTGTTAAAACAGCCGAATCCGGACCGGTGATGGACTTCATATCCGGGGTCGTACACCGTTATGGCATCCCCCACAGCATCATCAGTGACAACGGCACGAACTTCACGGCCGACGAGGTAAAACTCTAGTGCAACGACATGGGCATCAAGCTTGATTATGCTTCTGTCTATCACCCACAAACCAACGGCCAAGTTGAGCGAGCAAATGGTCTTATCATGAGCGGCATTAAACCCAGATTAGTGCGGTCCTTAAAGGAGTCTGACACGCACTGGGTAGAGGAGCTCGACTCCGTACTCTCAGGGCTACAGACCACGCTGAATCGTACTACCGGATATACACCCTTCTTTATGGTGTATGGTGCAGAGGCAGTTCTGCCTTGCGACATTATTCATGACTCACCTCGAGTGCGCATGTATGAAGAAAGAGAAGCCGAGCTCGATCGGCAGGACAGTCTGGACACCGTAGAGGAGGAGCGCGACATGGCAAAAGCCCGTTCCGCATTCTATCAGCAACAGGCTCGCAGATACCAAAGTAGAGAAGTACGGGCCAAAACTTATAATGTTGGCGAGTTAGTTCTATGCCTGCCGGAGAAGAAAAAGACCAAGCTCGAGCCCAAATGGGAAGGTCCCTTCATTATTGACCAAGTTCTGACCGGTGGAGCATACCGTCTGCGTGATGCATCAAATAATCGACTTGAACCGAACCCATGGAACACAGCCAGGCTCCGAAGATTCTACGCCTAGCGCCGCACTCTATGTTCGTCTCCTTCCTCTGTCCATTTTTTGCATATACATTATCTCTCTTTTTTCTCTTTCTTTCTTTTATTCTTTCTCAAGGCCTTCAAGGGCCAACTCGTGCCTCGCTTGCACACTATAGACGCGCTAACCGCGCTCATTATACCTGGGGGCTTCTTACACAGAAGCTTAATTATCTATCTGGGCTTCATGCCCCGCACATGTGTTATTCTTCCGCATGTACCTTTTCTTCGCCATTATATGCATCGATATGACGTCAGTTTTGGCCAAGCTGTGTTGCCTGGCTCTTGTATTTATGCCATACGTTCCCGTTAATTAGGCTAGGGCATAAGGGGAGCACCTCTGCGATTGTTACTGCCGGGTCAGCCGGATGTGTACCTCAGACTGGGTGAAGCCAAAAGCTAGCGTTCTTAAGGGAATATTCGATCGGCGAAAAAAAGATGATTTTTACTTATTTTCCATATATGCCCCCTTATGTTTTTGCCCGCGTCTCCGCTCGTAGTCCGGACATGCACTTTAGGGCATGCGTACCTAGGGAAAGGAACCACTAACGGAACTATTCTCCCTGGAAGATGTTTCTTACTACCCATGTAATATAACATAACTAGTTGGGCACTTGTCTGTTCAAGCACTAATGACCCCTACGCCTGGTTTCCACGCATACCCTGGTTCTTATATAACTGAGCGGGTATTCGGACACACTCCAGACTATCGGGTCCCGAGGTTGAAGCGAAAAGGTCCGCCATGACAAATGATCTACAATCCGGCTAGAACGCATTATACATGTCACTTTAATTACATAGTCATGTAGACTGACTAAATTCCTCTTCTATACCATCCAACAGGCGGTCTAACGTACAATCCTGTTGGGAATACTTCGCGGCTAATTCTACTTGCCCATAGACTAAGCTAACGGGGATCTCTTTCCCATCGGGCCCCACAGGTCCGACCTCGGCCATGTGGTTTGGGTCAGCCTTGGTATACCGCGTGTTCACCATGGCCCAGGCTTCCCTGGCACCTTGACGGCAGGCCGATATCTTCCATAATCGGAAGCGCCACCGTGCTCCCTTGAGCTTCTCCGCAAGCTCTCCAATGCCTTCGGGCAGGGAGACTGATGGCCACAAGGCCTGGGCAATACCTTGCATCACCTGCCGAACTTGTTTGTGTAGTTGTGAGAGCTCAGATAGAAGATCACCCGCAGACTCGGGCATCTCCTCCGCGGGACGACCCGTCATCATACCTGCAGACATAACTCTGTTAGCCGGCTTCTGCGCCGTCCCCTTTTTAAGGGTTCGTTCAAGCACTTACTGAAAATGCCGCGTCGAAGCCGCTTATTCTCCTTCTTGGAGTCCGCAAGCTGGGCTCGAACATCTTTTAGTTCCACGCTCATCTTGGTATTGGTGTCTTGGAGATTGTTTTTCTCCCGCCCGACCTTAGTCCGCACGCGTTCACCAGCTTTTAGCTGTCGTACGGCATGCTGGTCGTCCGGATTCTCTCTGGATTCATCTGCAATATCTATTGTTAGATCTGCAGCCACGCCGCACGCTATATGGTACCCATCATTCTTTGAAACAAATGTTACTAGCTGGGGACTTTTTAGGTTCCTTCAATGCGGCAACAGCGGCCCGAAGTTGGGTCTTGCATTCCTCTAGCTCCTGTGATAGTCGAGTATTCTTCTCTGTAAGAACCTGCACAATAGATGATCCTTAAATTAGTTCTGCTAACTATTTCAAGTCTCAGGGGCTACTTATACATATGATCATCAGATTTTCTTACCCGTACATCCCTTACATACTGGTCCATGGCTCTGGCTAGACCATTTTGAGCAGCACGGAGGTACGCGTCTCCAGAATTGAAGGCATCAAATGCCTCTGGGGAGAAGCAAGCGTCACAGAGTACGGCTCGGCGACGCCTATGATTCATGGCGCTCTCCACTTCTAAATTTGTAGCAGATTGTCTATCCGCATCCTCTGTAGGGGGAGTATCCGGCGTCCTCCCCATGTCGGCTTCCGCCTCTATGTCTGGTCCTAGAGCCCGACTGGTGGAAGCATGATCGGCAGCCTCACCGGACATATTCCAGCGAGCGTTTTTCTGTTAAAGAAACATGGATGTCATTACATTTTGAGAAAGACAACAACCACGGAGCGGGGTTTTTGTCATACCTCTGCGCCGGCGTCTCCGTCCTGACCACCTTCCTTTTTGGCCTGCCCGGCCTCGGTGCCTCTTGTTGGCGAGTTGCTGCGGGTTCGGCACGGCGTCCCAAAGGCCTTCCCTGTAAAACACCATATGTATATGGTAGGTGAAGTGTCTAAAAGGGGATCCTAGTTTTTGGAGTTGGGATTTTTGGTTTTTCTTACGTGCGACACAGGAAGCAGTCCGAGATAGTCGGCTGTATTGGCCACCATGGCGTCATCACAGCTTAATTGATAGAACTGCCGGTCTATCAGCTCCACGAATATGTCCGGATCTTCTTCGAGTCTGGGACCGAGGGCCCGGTCAGGGTCCTCTGGTTGTGGGGATGGGCTGTTGACCTCCCTTATGGCTTTTCGTAGTTCCTGCTACAAAATGGCAAGGTGAATACCTATGACAAAGAATGCGGGAAGAATGGGAGTAGGGAGATATAACTCACTCAGCTTGGAGGGTTGTACATGGAGAATCCATCCCGTGGCTTGATGCGGATGAACTCCTCTTCCTCTCCCTTGAACAACTTGGACATAATTTTTGTTAAAGCGGCAGCGTTGTCCGGACCCTTACGCCCTCAACGGGTGGCATCATCTTCCCCGTTAAAACACCACAGGGGATGCCCTCAATATTGAAGTGGTGGCACTCCCCGCATTATGCATATTGACATAACCTCGATTACTACCAATCCTGATTGAGCCGACGCTTTAATCTGGTTCATCAGGTAAAGGACTTCTCCGTTCTCTTCCCCCTGGGGGCTCCGGGGGCGCCAACTTCGGCGTTTCTTCAGAGGAGCATTGTTGAACTCAGGAAGACCCCGCCGAACAGGGTCCGAAAGGGGGACGTCCTCATATAAAACCATTCCGAGGGCCAGTCTTCGAACGTCTTCTTAGGAGTACCTGATAGGTATCCGGTTTCGGCGATGCGCCATATTTCGGCTCTGCCCACTTGATAAAGTGACCCCTTCTATGTGCGGGGGACGAGGCAAAATAACCTTTTCCACAGCTCGAAATGAGCCTGGCAGCCCAGGAATAACTCGCAGAGGGCAACATAGCCGGCGATGTGTAAAATGGAAGCAGGGGTGAAATTATGCAGTTGGAGGCCGTAAAACTCCAGGAGCCCGTGGAGGAACGGATGAATTGGAAATTCGAGTCCCCTCAATAAGTATGGAACAAGGCATACCCGCTCCCCCCGTAGAGGGGCTGGGGAAGCTCTCCGCTTGCTCCCCGCCATTGTAGGAGGCGAGCCCGGCTAGGACGGGAACCATATACGCTGGAGGGAGAAATCCCTTGGTCTGTAGTTCGAATAATCGACTGTGTGGGACAGAACACCTCTCCCAATCACCGGGCTTAGGGCTATGGGGGTAGGAGGAGGAGCTGCGGAGGTCGGCCATGCTGGAGTGGATCTTTCCGAAGCGCGCTCCGATGGATTTTCGCTGGGGGAGGGCGGTGCGGATTGGATCTAAGAATTCCCATCCCTTTAATAGACAATTTATTTATCTGGCTAGGGGGGTGAATGTAAAAACACCCTGGCTCCTCGTATTCATTCGACGCGTGGAAGATAGCCCTTATTGGGCACGAAAGCCAAGAAGTCCAACATTTATGGTGCCGGACACTACTCGACAAACGTTTGAAATTTGGAGAAGAACCTGCCTTGCAATGCCGAAGACAATACTGCGTGTCAGACTTGACGTCATTGAAGCCTGGTTCGGGGGCTACTGAGGGAGTCCTGGATTAGGGGGTCTCCGGACAGCCGGACTATATCCTTTGGCTGGACTGTTGGACTATGAAGACACAAGATTGAAGACTTCGTCCCGTGTCCGGATGGGAATCTACTTGGCGTGGAAGGCAAGCTAGGCAATACGGATATGTATATCTCCTCCTTTGTAACCGACCTTGTGTAACTCTAGCCCCCTCCGGTGTCTATATAAACCGGAGGGTTTTAGTCCGTAGGACAACATACAATCATACCATAGGCTAGCTTTTAGGGTTTAGCGTCTCCGATCTCGTGGTAGATCAACTCTTGTACTACAAATATTATCAAGAATAATCAAGCAGGGTTTAGGGAGGGCCCGAACCTGGGTAAAACATCGTGTCCCCTGCCACCTGTTACCATCCGCCTTAGACGCACAATTCAGGACCCCCTACCCAAGATCCGCCGGTTTTGACACCGACAGTCACCGTATACATTCTCCTGGTGATCATACGGTATCTAGCTCACGATACGTCTCTGTATTTTCTTGATGACACTGACGGACTTTGCATTTGATGCATGCTCTGTATTTTGTTGGCGACACTTACGGTCATTGTATTTGAAGCGAAAGCACGATATGTCCACTGTACTTCAGAATAAGCTCATCACGGTCACCACATACATTATGTCGTGCTAACCAACATGTGGTTGGATGGTTAGGAGGACAGTGGTTTCTTGAGCCCACCAGGGTTAAAATCCCGGTGCTCACATTTATCCTGGGTTAATTTCAGTATTTTCCGGCGATGTGCGTTCAGTGGGAGGAGACGTTCCACTCGACTACGAGGCACCTATGGTGACTTCGTAAAATCTCAAGATCATATGCTGGCTCACTCTCTCGAAGGTGCTCATAGGGGTAGGGTGTGCGTGTGTGCGCTTATAGCGGTGAGTTCTTGCGTTTATATATGAGCCCTTGCGTCTGTACCGTGTTAAAAAAATACATGTCATGATTATACGGTCCCTGGCTCACCTGTACAACTTCGTATTTTGTTGATGACACAATCAATTGACCAGTCAAACGTTCCACGTGGCGCAACTAGTGTTGCACCATCGGGGCGTATAACCATGGGGCCCACCTGTCAGCCCATATATGAAAGAAAGAAATGGTAGTTTGAGTCTATACTGTGTTAATAAAATACATTTTAGGGTGATCATACGGTCACTGGCTCACCATACAGCTCCGTAATTTGTTGATGACACGATCAATTGACCAGTCAAATGATCCACATTTAGCAACGCACATTACCATAGGGCCCACCCGTCAGCGCGTATATGAAGGACAAAAATGGTAATAAATTAGTCGTCGGTGGGTACTCGAAGTCATGAGACCTCTGGTTGGCAGCCGCCGGCGGTGGGGGGCGTTGATTGGGTGGTGGGGTGGGGATCACTGGAGAAAAAGCTCGGCGCAGGGGGCCTAGAGGGATGGCCGGTGTGGCGGCGGGCCGGGGGGGGGGGGGGGTTTCGGGGGGGGGGGGGCGGCGGGGGCCGGCGGTTCGGCCGGTGGTGGCTGGCGGCTCAGGGGGTGGAGTTTGATGATAAACTGCAGCCCCTTGATTTCATATCCAACGGCTGGAGAATCTAATGACCAGAGATGAAAAAGTCAGTCGACTGACGTGTAGCCTCACCCCGCACGTACACATGCACACATGCAAGACACGCACGCATGCAGGCGTGCAACACTGACACATACACATAACGAACACACGCATGCATGCAGGCGTGCAACACTGACACGTACACATGCACTCACAAACACACGCACGTACACACACATGCATGCAACACTGAAACATACCCTTGCACGCACACAACACTCGCATGTCTGCATGCACACAACACACGACGCAAGACACACGCTCAACCTATACGTGCTTGCGCCCTTTGTTAAGGACATGGATTGTTATGGGTATTAATCAATCTTATCTGTGATAAGCAAACCATTGATGTTTGTAGCGGTCTTTATGAATCACAACGTATCAAACGGGCTACCAACATAGTAGGCTTATCTACATGAAAAGGATGACGTCACACTCAATGAACAATCATTGGTGTATGAAATGCCTACTTCTGACCGCCCTAGCCCACCAAAGGTTCCTCTGCTGTGCACTGCCTGCGTTGGGTCACTGACATGCAGGCCGTGTATCCAAAGAGCCCACACGTTAGTGGAAGAATTGTGCGGTGTCCTACGTCAGAGTCGAGGGCGCCACTCACTGCACGCCCGACTGAACATGCCTCCTTGCCGCATTCAAACGCCTCCATGAAACCCGCCCATGTGGAAGCCGAGAAACCCACTCTGGACACACGTCCATTCATGACCGGGCCGGCATTAAATGAAATGCCGGCCCAGATCCTCCCGTCCGCTTTCAATTTAATCTCCTATTTAAACGAGGCCAAACGCCGACCAAGAATCGCACACCTCCGCCGCTCCCCTATCTCCTCCTTCACCATTTTGTCCACTCTTACAATGGCTTACGAAGAGCAGTTATTCCGCACAAGCCATTTGTGTAGGTTTGTATCTCTCACACACACCCACGTAGGTGAGGGACGTGCACGAAGAGAAGAGGTGCACGTACTCCCGTCTCTTTGTCAACCACACCCGCGCGGGTACACGGTGGAGCTCATTTCTGTATGAAAAGGCAGCCCACGTGGTAATTTGACACGTCTACTGGTTGTCCACTTGGTGGAGGGAGGATCGTCTACCACGGGTGAACAAACAAATTGCGACCTGACACGTTATGTTAAAAAAGAGGCAAACCATGTGGGGCCTACCTTAGAGGCAAGGCTCTATACTCTAGAGTACTTTTGATGTGTCCCGTCAACTCGCAGAACGAGGAGAAGCTTGCTTAGTACGCCGTCTCCCCCGCCCACGGGCGCGGTGGCTCGCAGGATGAGGTGAAGCTTGCTTACTAGTAGTAGTATTGTATGGCTTACGCCCGCTCCCTCGCCCACGCGCACGGTGGCTCGTAGGACAAGGAGAAAATTTTACTCCCCTGCCTGCCACGCGGGAAAAGACCCGCCCTCGCCTTTTTAGTCCGGGTTTGTATCGATGGATCACGCAAAGCAGCAAAAACCCAAGCCATGTCTTGTACTCCTCCGTCGACGCTCGCTTTCATGAATTCTGTACTTCCTGTCGCCGACATGTGGGACATATAGCAACCGGTTCGACGTGTCAACCACCAAATAACAGTGCAGAACCGCAGGGGGGACGCACCCCAGTCGTACCGCCCCAGTAGTAGTAATGAGCAATGAGACGTCAAATCACAATGCCGCACCATCCCAGACGGACGAAGCAACCATTATTTCACACTTCGGTTCGCCATCATCTCAAACCACGTAGTATTGCTTCTGCCTCAAGAGGGACACACGCATCGCCTTGGTACATCATGACACGTGGGACCGCATGACAGGCCATGCTCCCCTGCCGATCGTTCGGTAAAATCACCTCATTTTTACTACTATACTTCCTCCGTATCGGTTTACTACATGGCATGCACGTCATTCTAGGTTGAGAATTTAACTGGCTATTTATGTGATGAACAGTATATGTTTAGCAACTACATCTGCTTAATAATCCAATGATAAACTTTTTGTGACATAGTAACTCAGATTTAGTTAGTCAAATGGATGACCTAGAACTACGTGCGCGCCCTATAAACCGAGACGTCTAAAAAAATGAGACAGAGAGGGTAGTTCAGTATGTATCTTTTTAGATCAATATAGTCGGGATTCACCAAGGAGCAAAACCAAGTGGTAGGCTGCACTTGTCGTGTTGGCCTAACGACTCAAGCATGGTCAGTCTGCACACGAAATGGCAACACATTTAACAGGACCCCTTTGGCCAACATGTGGCTCGTCCATTGTCTTGTTCCACGTGCAATGCACAAAATTACAGTTCGGAGCAGCGACTTGAATTGGAGGCACCCCGGTCGTAGCGCCGCAGTTGTAGAAAATGAGCGATGATGGGTCAAATCACAAAGCCCCACCTTCCCCGCATTAAGCTGGACGGACGAAGCAACCATCATTTCACTCTAGGGCGCAAGAGCATAAAGAAAAGAGAAAACCAATGATGCGTGAGGCAGCTACCTAGGGCACCCTAGGGTAGGCGTCTCCACTACAGATCTTTTTTTTTGAAAGCGCCTCCACTACAAATCGGCTTCTCCCTCGTCCTCTTGAAGAAAACCGATGATGCGTGCGGCGGTAGTGTTTGTAGGAGTACTACTAGGGCGTGCGTGGCCACTTCGTAGTAAACGGGAGAGGGATTGAGTTCGAGTCGACGCCTTAAATATGTGTGGGCCACTTGGTTTAGGGGAACGAGGCAGCATTTTGGGTTCGAGGACCAGTGGAGATATAGTACGTACAAAAAATGGTGGATGTAGGTTCGACTGAAAGGCAATGATGCATGGACCCTGGATTTTGATATACCTGGGGCCGCATGAAATTTGCTACTCTACTCAAAACTAGTAAGGTACACATGCATTGAATTCATGAGATTTCGAAACCAAATTATGAATAAATACACACTATAGCATGTAAAGCTTTGAGTCATATATGCATGATGTAGATGTTCGTTTAGTTCTTATAGTTCATACCATTCAAAATCAATTAGTTTTATAAAAATATTAAGATTCATGGGGTTGTGCATTGTAAATCATAAAGTAAAAAACAAATAATGGCAATTCATTTAGAAAAAAACAATTATGATACAGAAGATTCTAGACCAAAGGAGAAGTGCTTGTGTTTTGAGGTTTGTGCATTATGCTTAAGTTCAACCATGGAGTCTTCTAAATTGTACATGCGGCAGATCTGGTGGAATCTTGATGATATCCAACGGCCAGTAGTGCTCGGATTTGCCATCTCTGCACTGTCGGATCAGCTTCATCTAGTGACCATCTTTCAAGTTATTCACACACTATATAGTTCTTTTGCCATAGTTGCATGTCTTGGAAAAAAGGTACTAGTGGGTTGTACTAGCTATTTAGGAATAGAAGATGTATACAAGGAAGTTGTAGGGAAAGAGATGACATCGAGTATCTCAATTCCTATGAGTAGGGATGGAAAATAGATGTCATTTGGTTGACATCATATGAACTTTTCTATTGAATCTAGAGATTCCATGTATCTCAATTCCTATGAGGAGGGATTAGAAAAGAGATGTAATTTGGTTCATATCATAAGAACTTTTCTATTGAATATACGCTAATGTTTATTTTCCTTTGAAATTATGGGAGTATAGGAATCCATTCATATGAACCAAGTGGCTCTAAAGCTATAGAAATTATATCATGTTTATTTCCTTTGAAATGTGGAGTGTATGAATCTATTCCTACGAACCAATTGGCTCTAAAGGAAAAAATCCTATAAAAATCATATCATATAGAGTTCCTATAATAATCCTCCACACCAAAGGATGGTTGAAATTGCTGCAGGTGATACGATGGTCTTTCTTTGTAAACTCCTCCCCATCTTTATAGTTACCTCTCGAAGATGAATGAAATGATATATACATGGTATTCTACATGTGCAATTTGGTACACAAAAACTCGGTAAAAGTTTGCGAGGTTCGAATTTTCAATAAAGCTATATGCACTGCATTTTGGAACGGAGGGAGCATACGACAGTTGCTAACACTCACGTGGAAGATTTGTGTGTAGGAGGAGTGGCTGTTCTGTTATACGACATGGCAAAACTAACACTGTCGGATGCCGATCTAACGGTTCTTACGACATTCGTCAGGAAAAGGCTTGTGGCAAACGTTTGTTCGATAATGATTTACGGACACATGCGTTGCATTGATATGTGCCCCCTCTCTCTCACGCACACGCAGCCTCCCGAGTCCTCTCGCACCCACCGTCTATCTGTAGGTAGAAGTCACACACATATGTGCTCTTCACACCCTACCCTCAAAACTTCTAAAAAACAAAAGACGTCGCGCACATTTTATTTTAGCTCACATGTCACACACTTATACTATTACTCTTGTGGCGAACGTTCTTTGGGCATAGTATATTGTACTCTCGCGAAGAGAAGCGGTGCACGCATGCACTAGTTCTCTCACACCCACTCGCGGGTACACATAGGAGCGCATTTTTTTGAAGCTGGTACAACAAAATCACTCCACTATATATATAAGCTGGAGCCTTAGCGCTTGCTTTACTAGGGTTCCTCTCGTTCACTCTCTCATGCTCTTAAGATCTAAGAAAGACATAGGTGGACACACTCTCTCTCAGCTCACGGCTGGTCACAAAAAACTGGCCGGACAACCTCGAGCGGGGCAGGGGTGTAGGTGCATCGTTCATGCTGTTGTCAGTGGCGAGGGAGGAGACCAACGGCTGCCCGCGCGTCCCGATCGGCGGCCGTGCCGTTCTCTCCGAGAGAGCACCGACTCCAAAGGGCCTCCGACCCCTTCTTCCTCCCTGCGGTAATGTGGCCAAGATGCGGCCTCACGATGCCGTCTTTGCCACATGCCGACGACTGTCAGGTATATATTCCTTCGAAACCTGCCTTGCTCTACTGCCCCAGCTCCCCACTTGGCTTCATGTGGATCTTTTTCTACTTCCGTCCGCTGTTCCGAAGCCACCTAGACTTTTACTATTATTAGAGGTAAAACTAGTTCATACAGTGGACTCTAAGAGTTGGTTCAAACAGGGAGGAACGTGGGAAAGCTGTAGCATGAATCTAGGACTTGGTTCTAAGAGGAAACGGGGGAAAGTAGTAGATAATAGCTACCCAACCGGTCTCTTGGTTGAAAAGACGAAGAAATCATGCTGGATGGCGAAGGGTGGGGCAAAGTAGACCTATCTCTTGTTTGAAAAAGGAAAGAAAGTGACGGGTGTTGGGGCACAACGCAAATGAGAATGAGCAGGTCTAGATTTCCTGTGCTCACATAGGAAAATGTCGCCGAGGAGATAAAAAAATGGGACAAATGCAGACATGCTGCCTGAGTGTTTGCCGCTCTCGACAACCACATCTGCCTCACCACTTTATGCCCCTGCTATCCCTATGCCCATATCTCTACCGTTAATGTAAAATCACATGAAGCATTAAGTAATGCCACCTAATGTCACTAATAAGAATGATCTAGTGCCGTCGATAAATTGAAGCAATGCCACCACCATTTTATGAAGTGCTTCTGTCTTGCTTTATTTCCCATGAATTGTGTTTTTGCAGTTACACTTAAATCTCACACCGCTAACATTGCTTCATCCCAGTGGAACTGCACAAATTTGATTGCACATTTACTGACCATGTGCTAATCTCATGACAGTAATACTAATGCTATTGTCCTGCATGTTAATCTAGTGGCAGTGTTGATGTGATGGGATGCTACTTATGTAAGGACACTTTCATACTGTGGCCTTAGTTAACTGCATGAACCACTGTAATAAGATACATAGTTGCTTATATGTCAGACAATAGATTGTTGATTGTTAGCTGGTCGATAGCCTACTGTTGAAGCGAGCTGAGCCAATGTGCCGTGTTTTGCACAACTGCTTACAAGTGGGGTAGCACCAACAGTGTTTACAAGTACTTATGTATACGTCGGTGCACAGTTCTCAAACGAGTACTCTATTTCATCAAAACACACACTGCTCGTATGATAAAACTAGTGAGGACGCATCTGTTTCGGCAACAATTACGATGATTCACGGGCACAAAAAAGTAGCAGCAGTTCCCATAGACGGATTCAAACAGAGTACTAGCCCAGAGGGCTTGATAACAGGCAAGGTTCAGGTAATTAGACAAAATCCAAACTACTATTAAACACTAGCTGGGGCAAGTATTTCATGCCTCGATCTAATTTGGGCTAGACACAAGATGGACCTTGCCATGAACATCATCGAGGACGTCCGGCAGCAGCTAAATCCTGTGAACCTTCATGAAGACAATCTTGTGGCCTTGCCACTCATAAACTTGTTTGTGGAGGCATGCCACGTCATCTTCCTGCGTAAGCTTGACAAGAACAGTATGCCTCACAAATGAAGGAGTAGCTTTGAACTTCTTATTCTTCAGTACACCCTAGACAACATGCCTGACAATAGTGAGGCTGGAATACAACTCTTCATTGGTATAAGCGCAAATGGCTTCCAGGATCCAACAGCCTAAAAACTCTGTTTTCCTAGTGCGTATATTCAGGTCATCCGCCTCATAGCGAGTGACATGTACAACCACACAATCCTTGTCTGCATCAGGGCTCTAATTGAAACAGAAACAAATTATGAATTACTTTCCAGTATAAGAAACACAAGTTACTTAAACCACTATGTATAGCATGGCATCGAAGCTAATAAAATTTTGCATTATTGATCACCACATACTTAGATGAAAAACCAAAATCGAGATCGGCAAAGAAGAAAATCACCTTGGGTAGCTCAGCGGGGGGGGGGGGGGGGACATCCTCGAAGGGGGAAAACTGCTCCTGCAGTGCCACGGGGGCTGTAACCTCAAACGGGGCGTTGACCATCTCAGTAGTGGCCGTGAGCGTCTCTGGGGTCGGCTCGGTGGCTGCCTCCATCTTCTTGGAGCTCTCTGTCTCGTGAGGATCAGCCTCCCGCGTCTGCTCCAATATCGGCAGATCTTTGCCTGGTTCTCCTTGGCCCATCATGAAACCGACGAATACTAGGAGACCACTGAAAGGAAAACACAATCGCAATGACAATGAAAAAAAAAAGAGTGAGGATCGGTTACTACTTTGCAAAAGTTCTTTTTTTTCTCTGAACGAAAATATACCAACATCACGGATCCGCTTACATTCCCTTCGTTGGGAGAGAAGAACAGTGGCAGATGCGAGTGTTGCCTTTCTTGAAGACGGTGAGGGAGAAGGGGATTCAGCGAAGAGTGAAATGATGTTGCTTCGTCCGTCAAACTTAGACTACGAGGAGGTGTGGTTTTGTGATACGACGGCTCGTTATTGCCGCGCTACGATCGGGGTGACTCTCCGCCTGCATACTGCCTTCTAATTTGGTGGATGGAATTTGGGCCCGCGCGCTGCATGGCCCGCATGTCGGTGAACAAAAGTATAACGACATTCAGTAGAGGGAGACGTTTCGATGACCTAGGAGGAGCCAGAAGCGGTATTGTATCCACTATACTAGTAGTAATTGTTTTTCTGGGTAGCTGTAGAGTGTCTCCACTGTACTAGTAGTAATTGTTTCTCTGGGCCCAAGACAAAACAGCCCATCCACCCTAGTAAATAGTAAAATCAATTCAAAAGTCCCTATATTTACTGAATGAGAGGCGCTACCCACACCCAGCACACCGTCCCCAAAAAAACCTGGATGTTCTTCTTCCTCCTCACTCCCACCCACCTCACGTCAGCTCGCTCCACTCATACCCCGAAATTCCTCACCTGACTCCTACAGAAAACCCTAGCTCCCCTTCTTCCTTACTACTACAGAAAAACCCCAGCTCCCCTTCTTCTTCACTCGCACTACAACTAGGCTCGTCATTCGTTACTCTGCTCAAATCTGCGAGCGCGACGCGATGCCCTCAAGGAAAATGGAGTCGGCTGACCCCAGCGCTAAGAAGATGAGGCTCCCGCCAGTGGCGACGCCTATTGTAGTTCTGGCACCCGGCAGCGTGGGGAGAAGCGGCGACTCCGCCCTCACCAGATCCCAGGAACCCGTAGAATCTCGGGTGGACCGCATTAGCGATCTCCCAGACGCCGTCCTTGGGGAGATCATCTCGCTTCTCCCCACCAAGGATTGCTGCCGCACCCAAGTCCTCTCAATTCGGTGGTGCCCTCTATGGCATGCCATGCACCTTAATCTCGACCGTCGTCAGCTATCTCTCTTCAATGATTTTGAAATCCCCAGAGCCATCATCTCCTCCCACCAGGGCTCCGTTCAAAGCCTCTGCATCCCGTCATGCTACCTAAGCAAGCATACCATGCCCTGCACGATGGACTGCTGGCTGAAATCCCCTAAATTCATAGAACTACAACTGCTTGAGTTCTACTATTCCCCTGGAAATCACCTACCAGATACCAAACGCCATCTACCTGTTCCCTCAGCACCGATGTCCGTCTCACGATTTTCCTCCTCTCTAGACACAGCCACCTTTGCGCTGTGCGACCTACCAGACAATCTGGTACTAAACCTTCGACTCCCATTTCTCAAGAAACTTTCACTTGTGCGGCTTCGTATATCGGAGGCCTCATTGCATAGCATCATCCACTCCAGTTGCCCTGCCCTAGAGTGCTTGGTGCTTGTTTTCATAGTTAGAATCGGTTGTCTCCAAATAAAGTCGCCTAACCTTGTAAGTATTGGAATTTTTTTTGACGGAAGGCAGCTCATCATCCAAGACGCCCCTTCACTTCAAAGGTTGATCCTTGATTCTTGTTATTCACCGTTGCAAATAACCGTTCTCTCTGCGCCTAAACTGAAGACCTTGGGTGTAATACATGATCTCTGTGCTCATTTCAATATGGTGTTTGGCTCCACTATTCTTCAGGTAATTTACATTATCATCTACACTTGTAACCATAAGCCGCATTTTAAATTTCTGCGCATAAGTTATATGTCATCTTGGAGTACACATTTTGTACTAATATTATGTTCTATGCTCAATGAAGTGTTTCTCCATGGATGGCCTATCAATGGTGCTGGATTCTGTCAACATCTTATATATCCAAATGAATAGTTTTGATCTGAACAAGATTATTGGCTTGCTGCAATGCTTTCCATGTCTAGAGAAGTTGTATATAAAGGTGACAATTTCACGCACATTGGAAGCCCGCATATAGTGTACTAGAATAAGCGTTCAACTATTGCTCTTTCGACACTCTTTTTCTAGACCTTAACTGTTTTCAATCTTCATGTCTATTTAGGCAACAGGACGGGGTAAGAAAGTTATAACCAATCGGTGGATTCGTAAGCATTGGGATTTTCTCACTTCTCATGAGATCCGGTTGAAGAAAATAACGCTAGAACAATATGTAGCCAACCGTGAAAACACTAGATTTGTCACATTCTTCCTGCTGAATGCAAGGTTACTATTGTCCATCAGGCTTAAGTTTATCAGCAGCATGGTTTTAACGGATGGGTATGTGGAAGAGCAAAAAAAGGAGTTTCAGGTGGGCAAAAGAGCTTCTCAACGTGCCGGGCTTCTATTTACAACATACTGTGGTCATAATCCAGTAAAATTTACGACCCAGGATGTTCATTCTATGGACCTGACCGATCCATTTGACTGTGACTGCCGAAAACAGTGCCGGAGTTAGATGTTGTTACCCTTTTCAACCTGGTTTTTTTTGCAAACCTGATGAACAATTAACCCTCGTGCTTTTGTATAGTTTGTAAGCTGGAGTTAGATGTTCTTGCCCTTTCCAACTCGGTTGTGACTGTCATATTTTCTTTGAAGCAAGGCAAATGGCTTGCCAGTCGTAATTTAGAGTGAAATATTGTAACAACTAACAAATCCCAACCAAGGGAAATAACATCATTCTCGCCGGCTGCTTGAGCTCACTGTGCATTACAGAAACCAAGTGATTAGCCCCCACCAGCACCCACAAACTTATTTCAAACTAGCACATCAAATGGGCTGTAAATTTTCATAGGAAAGGCTGCATGACCATGACAGATTTGGATTATGACATTTGGGACCCGCAAGGAAATAACCTATCCAAGGTGGTGTCGACTTACTAGCCAGTCAACAAACAATTTGGCCTACCAGCCGTTGGATTGACATCCAACATTTGTCGTGTATCTTCTATCTCTTGTCTTCTTCCTCCAGCCACCCAAAACAAACCACCCCGTCGGCTCCGCCTGCTCCCTCCTCCCATGGCTAGCTGCGCCTCCGCCGCCCTACTGTATATACCTTCCAACGTTGGCCAGTCCCTCCCTCTATTACCCCACACCTCCTGTTATTCTCCAGCGATGTCAGCCCCAACACGCACCCGCACCCGAACCTGCGACTGGACCGACACATCTTCCACGGCTCCTGTTCGTTCCATCTAAGGCCTCACCGTCGTCCTCCGCCTTGCGGGCTTGGTTCGCTCGCCGTGCGCGGTGCACCGCCCTCTTGCGTTGTCAACGTTGTCAACAACCGAGAGGAACAAGGAGATGACTATACATGTAGAGGATGACAGTAGGGACCCACCAGCGTCATGGCAGTACGCAAGCAAGTACCTCTATATTACAAGCCCCAAAATATGGTTCCTCCTAATAGTTGGACATCTGGGGCTCATGCAATTGTCAACATAGTCAATAAACGAGAGAATTACACTACGAGCGGCTGACACCAGGGACCCAGCAGGTCGCGCAGTTTTTTTAGGAACAAGCAGTTGTTATTTATAGTAGTTTTAGCGACGGATCAGGGTAACAACGGGGCTGTGCGGGGGTTGTGGCCAGTCTAGCGAGGGTTTTATTTATGTTGACCACATCATGAGCCCAGTTGTGTTTTTCTCTTGTTGAAAATGGCTAGCCCAGTTCTATTTTTTTCAAAAAGAAATACCCAAACGAGGCCTACTTGCTTTATCAGCCCTGCTGGGCTGCAAATCTTTCAAGATGAGGAGAGTTTCATTCGGTTTTCCAGAAATGGGCTGTACATTTTTAAAACACATCAAACCAGGAATTAGTTTCAATTTTTTTTCATTACAAGATTTTAAATTCCATTGATTTTTATGCGTGGACAATTATTTGGATTTTATATTTATATAAATTATTTTTCAAAATAGTTTGAATGTGAATCGATATTTCGGGATTAAAAACAGTTCACCGCACCGAAATATGCAAAAATTCAAATGCTTTTTAACCGTGGCCACAATATGGGGTGTAATGCTAACAAAAAAAGATGGGCTCCAAAAAAATTCTTAAGAATTAGCAAATGGGCTGTACATTATTAGAAATAATGCACACGAGAGCAGTGAATGTTGGATGTCCATCCAACGACTGTCGTGCTTCTTCAATCTCTGCTTTTCCTGCTCCAGCCGCTCAAACAAGCGTCGGCGGGACTGCCTGCTCCCTCCTCCCGCGGCCGGCTATGCTGCCGCGCAGGCCTCACCGCCCCACCGTACTCCCATCGCTGGCCTAGCCATCCCCCTACTCACCCACACATGTTGTTATTCTTCGGGGACAACAGATGAACTAGTAAACCCTCGTACTCCTCCGCGTGGGAAACAACTGCCGAGTCTTCCCTGGCTCCGTGTCGTTCCCTTCCTAGGCCTCGCCGCCGTCCACCGCCCTGTGCTCTCGGCATGGCCTGGTCAACATGGTCAATGAACGACATCCATCGGAAGTGGACTGTATGTGGAGAGGCTGACAGCTGGGTCTACGGCCGCACGCAAGGAAATGCCTCCTTATTATGCGCAAAATAATGATTCCTCCACCTGACAGCTAGGACCCACGGGAAGGGCTTCTGTATTTCGCGAAAAGACATTCCCCCGCTGACATGTCGGACCCACTAGCTATATCTTCGCACGCAAGGAAGTGCGTCCTTATGACGCACAAAAAAAATGAATACCCCCTTCTAGATGGGACCCACCATAGTGGGTGGTTGACTTGTGGGCCTACTAAGTTGACGGGGACAGAGGGCTTTGTCAACTTAGTCAATATGAACGATTCTAGCTCCAGTGACCGTCCGATGTCCATCCAACGGCCATAGTGCTTCTTCAACCTCTGGTCTTCTTGCTCCAGCCGCCCAAAGCAGCGCCGGTCGTGCCGCCTGCTCCTGCCTCCCGTGGCCGGCCGTGCTGCCGCAGAGGCCTCACGGCCCCATAATATACTCGCATCCTTGGCCTGTCTATCCCTCTACTCACCCACACCTCTTGTTATTTTCCAGCGACGACAGCCGAATCATTCAACCCTCGTACTCTCCACCATGTGGGCAGCCACTTCCGTGTCTTCCTCAGCTCCGTGTCATTCCCTTCATAAGCCTCGCTGTCGTCCACCGCCCTAGTGCTCCCGGTGCGGCGTGGTTAATGAATGACATCCATCGGAAGTGGACTGTACATGGAGAGGTTGACAGCTGGGTCCACGGCCGCACACAAGGAAATGCCTCTTTATTACGCGCAAAATAATGATTCCTCCACCTAACATCCGGGCCCCGCTGGTTGGCCTCTGTATTTCGTGAAAAAAACATTCCGTCCACTGACAGGTCGGACCCACCAACTATATCTTCGCACGCAAGGAAGTGCCTCCTTATTGCGCACAAAAAATGAATACCCCCTGCCAGCTGGGACCCACCACAGTGGGAGGCTGACTTGTGGGCCTACTAAGGTGATGGGGACGGAGGGCTTTGTCAACATAGTCAATATGAACGCTTCTAGGTCTAGTGACCGTACGATGTCCATCGAACGGCCTTAGTGCTTCTTCAACCTCTAGTCTTCTTGCTCCAGCCGCCCAAAGCAGTGCCGGTCGTGCCGCCTGCTCCTGCCTCCCGTGGCTGGCTGTGCTGCCACGGTGACCTCACCGCCCCCATACTACTCCCACCGTTGGCCAGGCCATCCCTCCACTCACCCACACCCCCTGTTATTTTGTGGTGACGGCAGCCTCACACCGCAGCCGAACCAGTGAACCCTCGTACTCCTCTTCGCGTGGGAATCCACTGCCGTGTCTTCCCTGGCCCCGCGTCGTCCCCTTCCTAGGCCTCACCGTCGTTCACCGCCTTGGTGCTCTCGGCACAGCGTGGTCAATGTGGTCAACGACCAACTTCCATCGGAAGAGTACTGTACGTGGAGAGGCTGACAGCTGGGTCCACGGCCATAGCCCAGTTTTTTGATTTTCCAAGTAAGTCGCTTTGTCAAGCCTGTTGGGCTGCAAATCCTTCAAGACGAGGAGAGCTTCATTCGGCTGGCCGAGAAAATGGCCTATCAGTAATGAGAAATGGGCTGTACATTTTTAAAACACATCAAACCGGCAATTAGTTTCAAATTTCTTTTTTTCATTTCGAGATTTTAAATTCCATTGATTTTTATGCATGGATGATTTGTTGCATTTTATATTGATATACATTTATTTTTAAAATCAGTTTGAATGTGACTCGAAATTTCGGGATTAAAACAGTTCGGACCGCACCGAAATATGCAAAATTTCGTATAATTTTTTAACCGCGGCCACAATATGGGCTGTAATGCTAATAAAAAGAATATGGGCTCCAAAAAAACCTTAAGAATTAGCAAATGGGCTGTAAATTATTAGAAATAATGGCAGATGGGATGTATGCTGTTTTCCACAGATTTGAGGCTTTCTAAAAAAAAGGTTAACACACAAGGAGTGACTGTTGGATTTCCATCCAACGGCCGTCGTGCTTCTTCAATCTCTGCTCTTCCTGCTCCAGCCGCTCAAACAAGCGCCGGCAGGACTGCCTGCTCCCTCCTCCCCGCGGCCGGCTGTGCTGCCGCGCAGGCGTCACCGCCCCACCGTACTCCCATCACTGGCCTAGCCATCCCTCTACTCACCCACACCCGTTGTTATTCTCTGGCGATGGCAGACGAACCAGTAAACCCTCGTACAGTCGTACTCCCCTCCGCGTGGGAAACAACTGCCGTGTCTTCCCTGCCTCCGTGTCGTTCCCTTCCTAGGCCTCGCCGTCGTCCACCGCCCTGGTGCTCTCGGCGTAGCCTGGTCAACGCGGTCAATGACCAACATGCATCTGAAGTGGACTGTACGTGGAGAGGCTGACAGCTGGGTCCATGGCCGCACGCAAGGAAATGCCTCCTGATTACGTGCAAAATAATGATTCCTCCACCTGACATCTGGGACCCACCAGAAGGGCCTCTATATTTCGCGAAAAAAACGTTACCGCCGCTGATAGCTTGGACCCACTAGCTATATCTTCGCACGCAAGGAAGTGCCTCCTTATTACGAACAAAAAAAATGAATACCCCCCTGCTAGCTGGGACCCAGTATAGTGGCAGGCTGACTTGTGGGCCTACTAATTTGACGGGGATGGATGGCTTTGTCAACTTAGTCAATATGCACGATTCTAGC
This sequence comes from Triticum urartu, assembly GCF_003073215.2. Lineage (NCBI taxonomy): Eukaryota > Viridiplantae > Streptophyta > Magnoliopsida > Poales > Poaceae > Triticum > Triticum urartu. The sequence goes on along the minus strand of NC_053025.1, from coordinate 291,627,428 downwards.
TCCAGTGACCGTACGATGTCCATCCAACGGCCGTAGTGCTTCTTCAACCTCTGGTCTTCTTGCTCCAGCCGCCCAAACCAGCGCCGGTCGTGCCTCGTGCTCCTGTCTCCCGTGGTCGGCTGCGATGCGGGGGAGGCCTCACCGCCCCCTACTACTCCCACCGCTGGCCAGGCCATCCCTCTACTCACCCACACCCCCTGTTATTCGGCGGCGATGGCAGCCTCACACCGCAGTGAACTAGTGAACCCTCATACTCCTCTACGCGTGGGCATCCACTGCCGCGTCTTCCCTGGCTCCGTGTCGTCCCCTTCCTATGCCTCATCGTCGTCCACCGCCTGGGTGCTCTTGGTGCGGCGTGGTCAATGTGGTCAACGACCGACTTCCATCGGAAGAGTACTGTACGTGGAGAGGCTGACAGCTGGGTCCACGACAGCCGCAAGGAAGTGCCTCCTTATTACGTGCAAAATAATTATTCCTGTACCTGACAGCGGGGACCCACCGGACGGGCCACTGTATTTCGCAAAAAAAAGTTTCCCCCTAACTGCTGGGACCCACCAGCTACATCTTCGCACGCAAGGAAGTGCGTCTGGAAAAAAAAGATTCACCCCCTGATTGCTGGGACCCACCAGCTATATCTTCGCACGCAAGGAAGTGCCTGACAGTCGGGACCCACCTTGTCGAAGCGTACGTAGCATTGTCATTCTGGTCGCGAACGTGTATGTACATACTGGTCGATGTAGAGCGCGCACGTGTCGTAGTTGAGGCGCACATGTAGCATGTACACGTACGTACATCGGCCAGTGTGCAAGAAAGAAAATACGGCCACATACGTACATACGGGCGGGGTCTCGAACGCCTACTCGCGCATACGTACGGGCATGGCTTGTGTACATGGCTGGGTCAGAACGGAGAAACTGCGTCGTCGTCGTGTTCATGGGGAGGCAACGGAATGCGTCGTGTTCATCTAGAGGCAACGGAACGCGTGGGAGCCAACCGGCTTGGATGGAACAGCCGATGGAAACGAGGCCTGGCGTACCGCAGAACGGAGGAAACGGCCTTTCGTTCGACGGGCCATGTTTGAAACGGGATCCTATTCATCGGGAGGGGTCTGGCGTACCGCAAAACGGAGGAAACAGACCTCCTACGGTCAAAACAATGGTCCTATTGATCGGGAGGGGTGTGGCGTACCACAAAACGGAGGAAACCGACTTGTGTTGGAGCGCTACAGTCGAAACGGGGGTCCTGTTCATCGGGAGGGGTGTGGCGTACCACAAAATGGGACTCCACGAGATACTGTTCATGTCCACCGTCGACCCCCTCCAGTCTCCACGGGCTACTGTTCATCCACCGTCGACCTCCTCCAGCCTCCACCCGCGACTGTTCATCCATGGGCTCCTGCTCATCCAGCCTCCATCGCGCGCTACTCCACCGGCTACCGTTCAACCAGCCCTCTCCACGGGCTCCTATTCAACCACCCCTCCATGGGCTACTGTTCATCCAGCCCTCCACGGGGTCCTATTCACCACGGGGTCCTGTTCTCCACCCCCACCGAGAACTGTTCATCCAACCCCCCAGCAACACTCACTGTTCATCCAGAGGCAGCATCGATCAGCTTCAGTTAGCAGCAGTAGCGAAGGAATCTCTCGATCGGGTTCAGTTAACACCCATCGATCAATCGCTCAGGTTCAGTAACGCGTAGCCTGTAGTGCAATGGCTTGGGTTCAGTTAGAGCCCAACGCCTCGCTCGGCTTCAGTTAGAGCCCAACGCCTTGCACCCACTCGGTTGCATGTACAAGAGAAACGTGCATCGCTCGGCCCCAACCACCCACCGTAACCGGGAACACCCCGATATTTTCCTCGCCCTCGCTTCTACCACGGTTTTTTCCGTCATGGACGACCCAAAGAATGTCATGCAGCTGCGTCTCCGACCCGCCCAGGACAAAAAGCCCATTTTCTGCCCTAATTTTTTGTCATAGAAGTAGGACCCCACCACATCTATGATGATACTGGGTTTTATCACAATTATCGTCACAGAAGTGTCATAAGTATGGCAGAAAAAAATTTCGTTCGGCCCAAAATGTCACGGATGTGTCTTTTTTTGTAGTGACTGTTGCTGTTACTATTGTCATTGCTACAAAACTATTGCTATCACTGTTACCGTTACTGTTGCTGCTACCACTACTATCAAATCTATCATATTATTGTGCTACTGATCACTTTGCTGCAGATAATTAATCTCCAGGTGTGGTTGAATTGACAACTCAACTTCTAGTACTTGCAAATATTCTTTGGCTCCCCTTGTGTCGAATCTATAAATTTGGGTTGAATACTCTACCATCGAAAACTATTGCAATCCCCTATACTTGTGGGTTATCAAGACCTTTTTCTGGCGCCATTGCCGGGGATCATAACTATATTTGTTGAGTCACTTGGGATTAGTATAAAATTATCACTATGAAGAATCTGAAGGATGCTAAGACTAAGATTTTTCCCTCTAAGACGAGGTGGGGTAAGGAACTGCCATCCAACTCCGCTTTAGATTCACCTTCTATTATATGTAAACATGCAACACCACCACATGCTATTAATTCTGATACATCACATGTTATTGATGATGCTACTTCTGCTATGAATGCTACTCATGATGATGCTAGTACCTTGCTTGATGATAATGTGCCACTGGGTGAATTTCTTGATGAACAAATTGCTAGAACTAAAGCTTTTGAGAATGGTGAAACTGATGAAGAGCTTGAAACTGAAAATCTTCAAACACCTATTAGAACTAGCCCTCCTAGATATGAATTGCCTAAGGTATCGGAAGGTTATGTTATGAATGAGGAGACAACTAGAGACATTCTTGCTTGTAAGGACATAGATGATCTAGAAAAATTATTGTGCAAGTATAAAGAGAGGGACTCTGAATGCTAAAATGAAATGTGATCCTTAGTTTGCTACTTCACCTATATTTATTGATGATAAGGATTTTGAATTCTCTATCGACCCAGAGTTGATTACTTTGGTTGAATTTGATGGTTTCCATGGTTATGAAACTGAAACTGTTGTGGCACATCTTACTAAGTTGAATGACATAGCCACCCTTTTTGCTCAGGATGAGAAAGTTCACTATTATTATACATTCTCAAATTATTTCCGTTCTCATTAAAGGGTGATGCTAAAGCTTGGTACAATACTCTTACTCCTGGTTGTGTGCGTAGTCCCCAGGATATGATTTATTACTTCTCTAAAAAATATTTTCCTAGTCATAAGAAACAAGCTACTTTACAGGTAATATTTAACTTTGTGCAAATTTAAGAAGAGAGTCCCCCACAAGCTTGGGGGAGGCTTCTCCAATTGCTGAATACTTTGCCTGATCATCCTCTTAAGAAAAATTAAATACTTGATATCTTCTATAATGGACTAACCGATGCTTCTAGGGATTTCCTAGATAGTTGTGCGGGTTGTGTTTTCAAGGAACGAACTATTGGGAAAGCACAAGAATTATTGAATAACATATTGAAAAATGGTGATGCTTGGACTCTTCCTGAACCACCGCTTAAACCCACTCTGAAGAAGAGGGGGATCTTATATCTTAGTCCTGAAGATATGCAAGAGGCAAATAAATCTATGAAGGAAAAAGGTATTAAAATTAAGGATGTCAAAATTTTACCTCCTATTGAAGAAATACATGGGCTTGATACACCGCCACCCCTAGGGTGGTAGAGGTAAATTCTCTAATGAAATTTAATGATAATGATAATTCTCACAATATGCACCCTAGCCAATGCCTTTATGAGTTTGAAAATTACATTAGAAAGCAAGATCACTTCAATGCAAATGTTATGAAACAGTTGAAATACAATTCTGATATGATTGCTCGCTTGAGTGACTTGTTATTTAGAATTTCAAATGATGTTAGAGGTGTAGGGAAGCATGCTTCTATGGTTCAAACTCAGTTAGAACAAGCTGCTAAATCTCAAAGAGAGTTGTTAGATGAAATGAATAACAATATAAATGACTTTGTTGTTAGAGTAGCCACTAGAGGAGGTAAGGCGACTCGGGAACCACTTTATCCTGAGGGACACCCAAAAAGGATTGAACACGACTCTCAAAGGGTTAACACTGATGCACCTAGTCCTTCTAAAAACAAAAATAAGAAGAAAAATGATAGGACTTTGCATGCCTCTAATGAACCTGAAGTAGAAAAACCTCCTGTTAATGATAATGAAGTTTCTATCTCTGACGCTGAAACTCAATCTGGTAATGAACACTCACCTTCTGATAATGAGAAAGATAATGATGAGGTTGTTGGGTAACGCAGTAATTTAAAAAAGAAAAATCCTATGCACATGCAAGATCTATCATGGTGATGCATAGCAATGAGAGGGGAAGAGTGTTGTCCACGTACCCTCGTAGACCGTAAGCGGAAGCGTTATGACATCGTGGTTGATGTAGTCGAATGTCTTCACGATCCGACTGGTCCTAGCACCGAAGGTACGTCACCTCCGCGATCTGCACACGTTCAGCTCGGTGACGTCCCACGAACTCTAGATCCAGCTGAGTGTCGGGGGAGAGCTTCGTCAGCATGATGGTGTGATGACAGTGATGATAATGCTACCGGAACAGGGCTTCCCCTAAGCACCGCTACGATATGACCAAGGTGGATTATGGTGGAGGGGGGCACCGCACACGGCTAAGGGATCAATGATCAACTTGTGTGTCTATGGGGTGCCCCCTCCCCCCGTATATAAAGGAGTGGAGGAGGGGGAGAGGGCCAGCCTTATTGGCGCGCCCAAGGGGGGAGTCCTACTGCCGGTGGGAGTAGGATTCCCCCTACCCTAGTTGGAGTAGGAGAGGGAAGGAAGGGGGAGAAGGAGAGAAGGAAAGAAGGAAAGGGGGGCCGCCCCCTCCCAATTCGGATTGGGCTTGGGGGAGGGGCGTGCCCCCACCTTGGCCGCCTCCTCCTCCTTTCCACTATGGCCCATTAAGGCCCATTGACTCCCCGAGGGGTTCCGATAACCTCCCGGTACTCCGGAATATGCCTGAACTCATTCGGAACCATTCCGATGTACAAACATAGGCTTCCAATATATCGATCTTTACGTCTCGACCATTTCTAGACTCCTCGTCATGTCCGTGATCATATCCGGGACTCCGAACTACCTTCGGTACATCCAAACAAATAAACTCATAATACGGATCGTCACCGAACGTTAAGCATGTGGACCCTACAGGTTCGAGAACTATGTAGACATGATCGAGATTCATCTCTGATCAATAACCAATAGCGGAACCTGGATGCTCATATTGGTTCCTACATATTCTACGAAGATCTTCATCGGTCAAACCGCACAACAACATACGTTGTTCCCTTTGTCATCGGTATGTTATTTGCCCGAGAGTCGATCGTCGGTATCTCAATACCTAGTTCAATCTCGTTATCGGCAAGTCTGTTTACTCGTTCTGTAATGCAACATCTCGTAACTAACTCATTTGTTACATTGCTTGCAAGGCTTATAGTGATCAGCATTACCGAGAGGGCCGAGAGATACCTCTCCGATACACGGAGTGAAAAATCCTAATCTCGATCTATGCAAACTCAACAAACTCCATCGAAGACACCTGTAGAGCATCTTTATAGTTACCCAGTTACGTTGTGATGTTTTATAGCACACTAAGTGTTCCTCCGGTATTCGGGAGTTGCATAATCTCATAGTCATAGGAACATGTATAAGTTATGGAGAAAGCAATAGAAGTAAAGTAAACGATCATCGTGCTAAGATAACGGATGGGTCAAGTCAATCACATCATTCTCTAATGATGTGATCCCGTTCATCAAATGACAACTCTTTGTCCATGGCTAGGAAACTTAACCACCTTTGATCAACGAGCTAGTCAAGTAGAGGCATACTAGCGACACTCTGTTTGTCTATGTATTCACACATGTACTAAGTTTCCGGTTAATACAATTCTAGCATGAATAATAAACATTTATCATGATATAAGGAAATATAAATAACAACTTTATTATTTCCTCTAGGGCATATTTCCTTCAGTCTCCCACTTGCACTAGAGTCAATAATCTAGTTCACACCGTCATGTGATTTCACACCAATAGTTCACATCTTTATGTGATTAGTTCACATCTTCATGTGACTAATACCCAAAGGGTTTACTAGAGTCAATAATCTAGTTCACACCGCCGTGTGATTAATACCCAAAGATTGATCAAGTTTTGCTTGTGAGAGAAGTTTAGCCTACGGGTCTGCAACATTCAGATCCGTATGTATTTCGCAAATTTCTATGTCTACAATACTCTGCATGGAGCTACTCTAGCTAATTGCTCCCACTTTCAATATGTATCCAGATAGAGACTTAGAGTCATTCAGATCGATGTAAAAAGCTTGCATCGACATAACTCTTTACGACGAACTCTTTTATCACCTCCATAACCGAGAAATATTTCCTTAGTCCTTTAAGTATAATTTTGACCGTTGTCCAGTGATCTACTCCTAGTTCACTATTGTACTCCCTTGCCAGAATCATGCTAAGGTATACAATAGGACTGGTACACAGCATATCATACTTTATAGAACCTATGACTGAGGCATAGGGAATGAATTTTCATTCTCTTTCTATTTTCTGCTGTGGTCAGGTTTTGAGTCTTTACTCAACTTCACACTTTGCAACATAGGCAAGAACTCCTTCTTTGACTGTTCCATTTTGAACTACTTCAAAATCTTGTCAAGGTATGTACTCATTGAAAAATCTTATCAAGCGTCTTGATCTCTCTCTATAGATCTTGATGCTCAATGTGTAAGCAGCTTCACTGAGGTCTTTCTTTGAAAAATTCCTATTCAAGTATCCTTTTATGCTATCCAGAAATTCAGTATCATTTCCGATCAACAATATGTCATCCACATATAATATCAGAAATGCTACAGAGCTCCCACTCACTTTCTTGTAAATACAGGCTTCTCCAAAAGTCTGTATAAAACTATATGCTTTGATCAACTCATCAAAGCATATATTCCAACTCCGAGATGCTTGCACCAGTCCATAGATGGATCGCTCGAGCTTGCACACTTTGTTAGCACCTTTAGGATTTACAAAACTTTCTTGTTGTATCATATTCAACTCTTCTTTAAGAAATCCATTAAGGAATGCAGTTTTGACATCCATTTGCCATATTTCATAAAATGTGGCAATTGCTAATATGATTCAGACAGACTTAAGCATCATTACGAGTGAGAAAATCTCATCGTAGTCAACACCTTGAACTTGTTGAAAACCCTTTGGCGACAATTTGAGCTTTGTAGATAGTAACACTACTATCAGCGTCCGTTTTCCTCTTGAAGATCCATTTATTCCCAATGGCTCACCGATCATTGGCCAAGTCAATCAAAGTCCATACTTTGTTCTTTATACATGGATCCCATCTCAGATTTCATGGCCTTAAGCCATTTCGCGGAATCTGAGCTCATCATCGCTTCCTCATAGTTCGTAGGTTCGTCATGGTCTAGTAACATGACTTCCAGAAAGGATTACTGTACCACTCTGGTGCGGACCATACTCTGGTTGTCCTACGAGGTTCGGTAGTAACTTGATCTGAAGTTTCATGATCATCATCATTAGCTTCCTCACTAATTGGCGTAGAAATCACTAGAACTGATTTCTGTGACGAACTACTTTCCAATTCAGGAGAAGGTACAATTACCTCATCAAGTTCTACATTCCTCCCACTCACTTCTTTCGAGAGAAACTTCTTCTCTAGAAAGGATCCACTCTTAGCAACAAAGATCTTGCCTTTTGGATCTGTGATAGAAGGTGTACCCAACAGTTTCTTTTGGGTATCCTATGAAGACGAACTTTTCCGATTTGGGTTCGAGCTTATGAGGCTGAAACTTTTTCACATAAGCATCACAACCCCAAACTGTAAGAAATGACAACTTAGGTTTCTAGCCAAACCATAGTTCATACGGTGTCTTCTCAACGGATTAGATGGTGCCCTATTTAACGTGAATGTAGTTGTCTCTAATGCATAACCCCAAAATGATAGTGGTAAATCGGTAAGAAACATCATAGATTGCACTATATCCAATAAAGTACGGTTATGACGTTCGGACACACCATTATGCTGTGGTGTTCCAGACGGCATGAATTTTTGAAACTATTCCACATTGTTTTAGTTGAAGACCAAACTCGTAACTCAAATATTCGTCTCTGCGATCAGATCGTGGAAACTTTATTTTCTTGTTACGATGATTTTCCACTTCACTCTGAAATTCTTTGAACTTTTCAAATGTTTTAGACTTATGTTTCATCAAGTAGATATACCCATATCTGCTCAAATCATCTGTGAAGGTCAGAAAATAATGATACACGCCGCGAGCCTCAACACTCATCGGACCGCATACATCAGTATGTATTATTTCCAATAAGTCAGTTGCTCACTCCATTGTTCCGAAGAACGGAGTCTTAGTCATCTTGCCCATGAGGCATGGTTCGCAAGCATCAAGTGATTCATAATCAAGTGATTCCAAAAGCCCACCAGCATGGAGTTTCTTCATGCGCTTTACACCAATATGACCTAAACAGCAGTGCCACAAATAAGTTGCACTATCATTGTTAACTTTGCATCTTTTGGCTTCAATATTATGAACATGTGTATCACTATGATCGAGATTCAATAAACCATTTATATTGAGTGTATGACCATAGAAGGTTTTATTCATGTAAATAGAACAACCATTATTCTTTACTTAAATGAATAACCATATTGCAATAAACATGATCCAATCATATTCATGCTCAATGCAAACACCAAATAACATTTATTTTAGGTTCAACACTAATCCCGAAGGTAAACGGAGTGTGTGATGGTGATCTTATCAACCTTGGAATGACTTCCAACACACATCATCACCTCGCCCTTAACTAGTCTCTGTTTATTTTGCAACTCCCGTTTCGAGTTACTACTCTTAGCAACTGAACCAGTATCAAATACCGAGGAGTTGCTATAAACACTAGTAAATTACACATCAATAACATGTATATCCAATATACCTTTGTTCAGTATGCCATCTTTCTTATCCGCCAAGTATCTAGGGCAGTTATACTTCAAGTGGCCATTTCCTTTGTAGTAGAAGCACTCAGTTTCAGGTTTGGGTCTAGCTTTGGGCTTCTTCATGGGAGTGGAAACTTGCTTGCCATTCTTATTGAAGTTCCCTTTCTTTCCCTTGCCCTTTTAATTGAATCTAGTGGTCTTGTCAACCATCAACACTTGATGCTTTTCTTGATTTCTACCTTCGCTCATTTTAGCATCACGAAGAGCTTGGGAATTACTTTCGTCATCCCTTGCATATTATAGTTCATCAAGAAGTTCCAGTAACTTGGTGATAGTGACTAGAGAACTCTGTCAATCACTATTTTATCTGGAAGATTAAATCCCACTTGATTCAAGCAATTGTAGTATCCAGACAATCTGAGCACATGCTCACTGGTTGAGCTATTCTCCTCCATCTTGTAGGCAAAGTATTGTCAGAGTTCTCATACCTCTCGACACGGGCATAAGAATGAAATACCAATTTCAACTCTAGGAACATCTCATATGCTCCATGTAGTTCAAAACATTTTTGACGTCCCGGTTCTAAGCCATAAAGCATGGTGCACTAAACTATCAAGTAGTCATCATACCGAGCTTGTCAAACGTTCATAATGTCTGCATCTGCTCCTGCAATAGTTCTGTCACCTAGTGGTTCATCAAGAACGTAATACTTCTCTGCAGCATTGAGGATAATCCTCAGATGACGGAGCTAGTCCGCATCATTGCTACTAACATCTTTCAACTTATTTTTCTCTAGGAACATGTAAAAAATAAACGGGGAGCTACATTGCGAGCTATTGATCTACAACATAGTTATGCAAATACTATCAGGACTAAGTTCATGATAAATTAAAGTTGAATTAATCATATTACTTAAGAAATCCCACTTAGATAGACATCCCTCTAACCATCTAACTGGTCACGTGATCCATATCAACTAAACCATGTCCGATCATCACGTGAGATGGAGTAGTTTTCAATGGTGAACATCACTATGTTGATCATATCTACTATATGATTCACATTCGACCTTTCGGTCTCATTATTCTGAGGCCATATCTGCATATGCTAGGCTCATCAGGTTTAACCCGAGTATTCTGCGTGTGCAAAACTGGCTTGCACCCATTGTATGTGAACATAGAGCTTATCATACCCGATCATCATGTGGTGTCTCAGCACGACGAACTGTCGCAACGGTGCATACTCAGGGAGAACACTTATACCTTGAAATTTTAGTAAGGGATCATCTCATAATGCTACCGTCGTACTAAGTAAAATAAGATGCATAAAGGATAAACATCACATGAAATCAAAATATGTGACATGATATGGCCATCATCATCTTGTGCCTTTGATCCCCATCTCCAAAGTACCGTCATGATCTCCATCGTTACCGGCATGACACCATGATCTCCATCATCTTGATCTTTATCAACGTGTCATCACATGGTCATCTCGCCAACTATTGCTATCGCATAGCGATAAAGTAAAGCAATTATATGGCGCTTGCATCTTATGCAATAAAGAGACAACCATAAGGCTCCTGCCAGTTGCCAATAACTTTAACAAAACATGATCATCTCATACAACAATTTATATCTCCTCATGTCTTGACCATATCACATCACAACATGCCCTGCAAAAACAAGTTAGACATCCTCTACTTTGTTGTTGCAAGTTTTACGTGGCTGCTACGGGCTGAGCAAGAACCGTACTTACCTACGCATCAAAAACCACAACGCGGTATAGTGATTGCTTTTTGATCTTCAGAAAAAACCCTGTTCATTGAATCCGATTCAACTAAAGCTGGAGAAACAGACACCCACTAGCCACCTATGTGTGAAGCACGTCAGTAGAACCAGTCTCGCGTAAGCATACGCGTAATGTTGGTTTGTGCCACTTCATCCAACAATATCGCTGAATCAAGAATCAACTAGTGGCGACAAGCAATATGTATATACCCATGCCCACAACTCCTTTGTGTCCTACTTGTGCATATATCATCTACGCATAGACCCGTCTCAGATGCCACTGTTGAGTAACGCAGTAATTTCAAAAAAATTCCTATGCACACGCAAGATCTATCATGGTGATGCATAGCAACGAGAGGGGAGGAGTGTTATCCACGTACCCTCGTAGACCGTAAGCGGAAGCGTTATGGCAACGCGGTTGATGTAGTCGAACGTCTTCACAATCTGACAGATCCTAGCACCGAAGGTACGGCACCTCCGCGATCTGCACACGTTCAGCTCGGTGACGTCCCACGAAATCTATATCCAACTGAGTGTTGAGGGAGAGCTTCGTCAGCACGACGGCGTGATGATGGCGATGATGATGCTACGGGAACAGGGCTTCGCCTAAGCACCGCTACAATATGACCGAGGTGGATTATGGTGGAGGGGGGCACCGCACACGGCTAAGGGATCAATGATCAACTTGTGTGTCTATGGGGTGCCCCCTCCCCCCGTATATAAAGGAGTGGGGGAGGGGAAGAGGGCTGGCCTCATAGGCGCGCCCAAGGGGGGAGTCCTACTCCTGGTGGGAGTAGGATTCCCTCTTCCCTAGTTGGAGTAGGAGAGGGAAGGAAGGGGGAGAAGGAGAGAAGGAAAGGCCCCCCCTCCCAATTCGGATTGGGCTTGGTGGAGGGGGGCGCCCCCACCTTGGCCGGCTCCTCCTCCTTTCCACTGTGGCCTATTAAGGCCCATTGACTCCCTAGGGGGTTCCGGTAACCTCCCGGTACTCCGAAAAATGCCCGAACTCATCCGGAATCATTCCGATGTCCAAACATAGGCTTCCAATATATCGATCTTTACATCTCGACCATTTTGAGACTCCTCATCATGTCTGTGATCATATCCGGGACTATGAACTACCTTTGGTACATCAAAACACATAAACTCATAATACCGATCGTCACGGAATGTTAAACGTGCGGACCCTACGGGTTTGAGAACTATGTAGACATGACCGAGACTCATCATCGGTAAATAACCAATAGCGGAACCCGGGTGCTCATATTGGTTCCTACATATTCTATGAAGATCTTCATCGGTCAAACCGCACAATGACATACGTTGTTCCCTTTGTCATCGGTATGTTACTTGCCCGAGATTCAATCGTCGGTATCTCAATACCTAGTTTAATCTCGTTACCGGCAAGTCTATTTACTCGTTCCGTAATGCAACATCCCGTAAGTAACTCATTAGTTACATTGCTTGCAAGGCTTATAGTGATGTGCATTACCTAGAGGGCCGAGAGATACCTCTCCAATACACGGAGTGACAAATCCTAATCTCGATCTATGCCAACTCAACAAACACCATCGGAGACACCTGTAGAGCATATTTATAGTCACCCAGTTATGTTGTTACGTTTGATAGCACACTAATTGTTCCTCCGGTATTCGGGACTTGCATAATCTCATAGTCATAGGAACATGTATAAGTTATGGAGAAAGCAATAGTAGTAAACTAAACGATCATCATGCTAAGCTAACAGATGGGTCAAGTCAATCACATCATTATCTAATGATGTGATACCGTTCATCAAATGACAACTGTTTGTCCATGGCTAGGAAACTTAACCATCTTTGATCAATGGGCTAGTCAAGTAGAGGCATACTAGTGACACTCTTTTTGTCTATGTATTCACACATGTAATAAGTTTCCGGTTAATACAATTCTAGCATGAATAATAAACATTTATCATGATATAAGGAAATATAAATAACAACTTTATTATTGCCTCTAGGGCATATTTCCTTGAGAGGTTCATGAAAATACTCAAACAAATGATAAAGAACCAGACAATGATGTTGAGACAGAACCAGCAGTTGATCTTGATAACCCACAACCCAAGGATAAAAGATATGATAAAAGAGACTTTGTTGCTAGAAAACACGATAAGGAAATAGAACCATGGGTTCAAAAACCTATGCCCTTTCCACCTAAGTTAACTAAAAAGAAAGATGATGAAGAATTTGAATGCTTTGGTGAAATGCTGAGGCTAGTCTTTTTGCGTACCCGCTTGACTGACATCTTAAAAATGCCTCCTTATTTACATGAAAGACATCATCACCAATAAGAGAAAAATACCGGATGCTGAAATCTCCACCATGCTTACTAATTATACTTTTAAAGATGGAGTACCCAAAAACTTGGAGATCCGGAAATAAAACTATACCTTGCTCCATCCATAGAAATTATGTGAAAACTTCTTTATGTGATTTGGGAGCTAGTGTTAGTGTTATGCTTTTCTCTTTATATAAAATACTTGATTTGAATAAACTCACACCTACTGAAATATGTTTGCAAATGGCTAACAAATCAGGTGCCATACTATCAGTATTTGGGAGGATGTGCCCGTTGTTGTTGCTAATGTTACTATTTTGACTAACTTTGTTATACTTGAGATGCCTGAGGACGACAACTGATAGAAGCAAAGGTGTCCCAATGTTTCGATGAGATGGTGGCTATTGTTTTCTGTGAGAGTCGACCTTGAAGATCCGACTATGAACATGCAAGACGTCGCGCCTTAGCAATCGATAAACCAAGTTCCGAGGGGTTATTGACCACGCCGTAGCACGATCAACCTGACCACGAGGGTCTGTTTCCTGCGAGCAAACGAAGAACAAGCAAGAAACTGAGATTGCAATCTAGATATTGTGAATATAAGAGGAAAGCTTTATTAATGAATGTGAGGTTCTGTGAAGCCTTTGTCTGGTTGTTAAACACAAAGGAAGTACGCGAAGTTGCAGCTATGGCAAACTTTTAGTCTAAACAAAACCCAAAGTCTAAACGATGCCCTAAGGGCTGTACATATGGAGGAAAGAGGGGGGAATTTCGTGGCCCTTGGAGGAGGGGTCTGAAACCAACCCTAACTCTTGTTTCCCCACACATACGGACTCTAAAAAAACCTATAATCAAGTATTTCAAAATTACACGGACCTGACCTAAAAATAAGGTGACGCAGCACCTAGAATAGCCTTTGGATGCAATTTATGAAGTGACATCTTGTATATTTCGTCCAAGTCTTCATACACTCATTATGGTGGCTTCAAAGTACTGGAATCATCACTTGTAACTCCGTTCTTGTTCCCCTTGCGCATGCCATCATCTCCATGCTTGAACTTGCTCCAAGGTTCATCTTTCTTGTCCAAGCTAGGCCCTTCATTTGAAAGCAAAACAAATGTATCCAATTTAGGCAGCAGCATATTCTCATGAACATTAGAATCTTTACCAAGAAACGAAAGTACCTGGTAATTCAATTAGCATGCACCAGCTCTAGTAATTGGTCCAGTATCTATAGCAGCAGGGGTTGTGAGTGTAACGATGGTATTGATGTCCTCGTCATCCTCCCCTTCTTGAAATGAAGTCGTCCTCGACGGAAGCTCATCTTCCTCACCCAAATAAGGCTTCAAATCTATGATGTTAAAAGTGGGACTAACCCCAAAATCTGCAGGTGTCTCAAGTTTATATGCATATCATTTATTTTCTCTAACACCTTAAAAGGACCATCAATACGTGGCATTAGCTTTGATTTGCGCAAATTAGGAAATCTATCCTTACGCAAATGTAACCAAACAAGATCTCCAGGTGCAAACACAACATGTTTTCTACCCTTATCTCCAGAAGGTTTATATTTAGCATTCATACGCTCAATGTTTTCCTTAGTTAAGTCATGTATATTTAAAATAAATCCAGCATGTTGTTTAGCATCAAAATTAACCTTCTCTGAAGATGGAAGAGGCAACAAATCAATAGGTGCACGAGGTAGGAAACCATACACAATTTCAAAAGGGCACATCTTAGTAGTAGAATGCAATGAATGATTATAAGCAAATTCAATATGAGGCAAGCATTCTTCCCACATTTTCTTATTATTCTTCAAAACAGCCCTAAGCATAGTAGACAATGTTCTATTGACTACTTCAGTTTGTCCATCAATTTGGGGGTGACAAGTAGTACTAAAAAGCAGTTTAGTCCCCAACTTAGGCCATAAACATCTCCAAAAGTGGCTAAGAAATTTAGTATCACAATCTGAGACAATAGTATTTGGCACACCATGCAAGCGAATAATTTCACGAAAGAAGAAATCAGCAACATTAATGCATCATCGCTTTTATGACATGGTATAAAGTGTGCCATTTTTGAGAATCTATCCACGACAACAAATATGCTATCCCTCCCCTTCTTTGTTTGAGGTAAACCTAAAACAAAGTCCATAGATATATCCTCCCAAGGAACACTAGGTATAGGCAGATGCATATATAAACCATCAAGATTGAGCCGTGACTTAGCTTTTTGACATGTAGTGCAGCGAGCAACAAAACACTCAATATCCTGTGTTATCTTTGGCTAAAAGAAATGTGTAGCAAGTATGGCCTCCGTCTTCTTCATGCCAAAGTGTCCCATTAATCCTCCTCCATGCACCTCCTGCAACAATAAAAGATGAATAGAGCTAGCTGGAATGCATAGCTTGTTAGCACGAAACACAAATCCATCATTAACGACGAACTTGTTCCACATTTCTTCCTTCTTTACAATTCTGCATTACATTTTTAAAATCAGGATCATGCACATATTCATCTTTGATGGTCTCCAAACCAAATATTTTGAATTCAAGTTGTGAAAGCATAGTATAGCGACGAGACAATGCATCAGCAATAACATTTTCTTTACCCTTCTTGTGTTTAATGACATAAGGGAAAGTATCAATGAATTCCACCCATTTAGCATGTCTACGATTTAGTTTAGCTTGACTTTTAATATGTTTCAAAGATTCATGATCAAAATGTATAACAAATTCTTTGGGCCATAAAGAATGTTGCCATATTTCTAAAGTCCGAACAAGAGCATATAATTCTTTATCATAAGTATAATAATTCAGACCAGGCCCACTCAATTTTTTCAGAAAAGTATGCAACAGGTTGGCCATCTTGTAATAACACACCTCCTAATTAATTCCTCTAGCATCACATTCAAGCTCAAAAGTATTATTAAAATCAGGAAGTTGGAGTAAAGGAGCATGTGTCAACTTATCTTTCAATACTATGAAGGCTTCTTCCTGTGTGGTACCCCAAACAAAAGGCACATCCTTGTTTTTAAGCTCATTGAGAGGTGCATCAATGGTGCTGAAATCTCTCACAAAATGCCTATAGAACCAAACGAGGCAAGAAAAATCCTCACTTCTGTGACCATTTTGGGCTGCGGCCAACTCTCAATAGCTTTAATCTTGGATTTACCAACTTCAATTCCCTGTGGAGTAACAACATAGCCAAGAAAAGATACTCGGTCGGTGCAAAAGGTGCACTCCCCAAGGTTACCAAACAAACATGCATCATGTCGAGCAATAAAAACATCACGTAAATGTTCCAAATGTTCCTCCAAAGATCTGCTATAATTCAGTATATCTTCAAAATAGACTAGCACAAATCATCCAATGAAAGCACGTAAAACTTCGTTCATTAATCTCACGAAAGTACTAGGTGCATTAGTTGACCCAAAAGGCATGAATAACCACTCATATAATCCAAACATAGTTTTAAATGTTGTTTTCCATTCATCTCCCAATTTCATATGAATTTGATGGTATCCACTACACAAATCAACTTTGGAAAATATTGAAGAGCCACTCAATTCATCAAGCATGTCATCTAGCCTAGGAATAGGATGACGATAACGGATAGTAATATTATTAATGCCTCTACAATCAACACACATATGCAACGTACCATCCTTTTTTGGCTCTAGTATAATAGGAACAACACAAGGACTAAGAGATTCGCATATATAACCTTTGTTGAGCAGCTCCTGTACTTGACGCATAATCTCCTTCATCTCGTCTGGATTGGTATGGTATGGCGCACGGTTTTGCAGCGAGGCACCGGGAATTAAGTCAATCTGATGCTCAATCCCTCGAATAGGTGGTAATTCCGGTGGCACGTCTTGTGGAAAGACATCAGCGAACTGCTGCAAAATGTTAGTGATAGCAGGAGGCAAATAGGAAGGTGCATCCTCGAAAGAAAGTAATGCTTCTTTGCACACAAAAGCATAGCAAACAGATTTTCTGAAATCTAGATCATCAATACCAGATTTGGTGGCAAGTAAACATGCACTTTTCAATGTAATTTTAGAAGCAATACAAGATGGTTTATTATTAGGCTTCATTTGTTGCTCAAATTCTTTTGCCACAATCTGATTTTCACTCTTAATTTTCTCATGTTTTGCTTTATTAGCTCTATTAATATTACCTTTCAAAATGGGATCAGGAGTCATATGAAGCAAAGTAATATTTTTATCCTTATGAACAAGAGTATGCTGATTGTTTCTACCATGGTGTACGGATTTTTTATCAAATTGCCATGGTCTACCAAGTAATAAGGAACATGCTTGCATAGGTACCACATCACAATCAACATAATCAGCAGATGTAGAGATCTAAAATGCACACGAACAATACGTGTTACCTTAACCATGCCGCTGTTGTTGAACCATTGGATGTAGTAAGGATGTGGATGCGGTGTTGTGGTGAGGGAGAGCTTCTCCACCATCTCCATGCTAGCCAAGTTGTTGCAGCTCCCTCCATCTATGATGACGCAAACAGAACGTTCCTTCACAACTCCCTCTGTATGGAACAAATTATACCTCTATTTTTCTCAGCTTGTGTGACCTGCACACTCAAAACACAATGAGCAACTAAACATTCATTCCTGTCAGCGTCTTCAAGAGCCATGTATTGCGTCTCATGATTAGAATCATCTCCACCGTGTTCTTCACTTGTAATAAGAGCCAAAGTATCCTCATCATAGTCACTAGCGGACTCATACCCACCATCCTCAGTAGCAATCATCACACGCTTAGATGGGCATTCTCTCACATAATGACCTCCACCCTTGCAACGGCGACAAATAATATCATGTGTTTGCCCTCTTGATGCCATGGATGAAGAAGAGCTCTGTGCGGAACCGGAAGGTGTACTCCTGGTAGATGGTGGTGGTGGTGCCTGTTTTCTTGTATCTCGGTTGGAATTGGCAGCTGAAGTCAGTGGTGCTGCAGTAGGACATGTGGGAGTAGAGGATGCATGCGGTGTCCATGATGAAGGTCGGCCTATAGAAAAGTTAGTTCGCGCCAATGCCTGTCGATCCTGCACTTCAGGTTCAGCTTTGCAAGCAAGATGGAATAAACGAGTGATATTATTATACTCCTTATACTCTAGAATGGTCTGAATCTCTTTATTTAATCCACCCATAAAACGTTCAAGCATAGCTTCATTATCCTCAACAATACCACATCTAATCATTCCAGTTTGTAATTCTTGACAATATTCTTATATATAATTTTTTTCCTTGTCTTAAACATTGCAATTTTTGAAGTAATTCACGTTGATAATATGGTGGAACCCAACGAGTACGCGTATGAATTTTCAAAGCAGCCCAAGTAGCTAGAATAGGACATAATCTACAATGTTCAGACCACCAAACACATGCAAAACTAGTGAAAGCACAAACAGCAGCAGGAACACGTCTCTCCTCAGGATATTGTAAACATGTAAAACGTTGTTCAGTTTCTAACTCCCAAGTAAGATATATACCAGGAACATATCTACCCTCAAACAGTGAATATTTAATTTTAGTTTTGGAAGATGGTCATGATCTCGTACCTCATGTGGTGGTGCAGCCCTACCGTTGCGATGATATGCATGAGGATGACCTGGTGGTGGTGGTGCTGGTGGTTGCACGTAGTTCTGATTTTGATCAACCTCATCCTCGTAATGGTCCTCCACCTCTGAAGTAGTAGCAGGAGCTACAGAAGCATCAACAGTAGGTACAGCCGAACCCGAATTTTGACCAGGCTCAAGGGGAACGCGCAATGCTCGTCCCACTTGATTTGGAAGGCTTTGTTGTTGTTGTTGTTGTTGATGTAGAGATGCGACAGGTGCAGCGGGTGGTGGTTGTGGAAGATGCGCGAGTAATTCATCGAACTTGGCGTCCAACTTGGTGTCAATTGTCTTCTCAACGTCATCAATCCTCTCCAGTGCCTTTCCGAAGGTGGCCATGACGTCTTCCACCTGTTGACTCAACATTTGCTAAAATTTATCATGAAGCTCCTTCTTCGTCATGTTCTTCGAGTCAATATCGTCGGCTTGTGGTCCTGCCATGGTTAGCAGCAATAGAAACCCACAATAATATGATCCTACAGACTACTAGAAAGTGGCAGTGTGTCACAAATCCATCAAGCAAATCTCAAATTCTTACAAGTTCTTACCAAGCGGCAGGTGGTGATTGGCAACCGTTGTAGCCAAACTCTCAAAGCTTGGATAGAGCGATTACCAAGGAGAGTCAAACGCACAACGTAGATGTATGTGGACCTGGGAAGGCTTATAATATGGTAGCAAAAAGGGTCAGCAATAATCAATTCAGAGATGCAAAGTTGAATAAACGCTCAACGTCGGTACTGTGCTGGTCCTAGGGTATACCTAGAGACGCGAGCCTAGAACACTAACAAAATCACGACGCAGCATAGAAACAAGGGAAAAGCCCACTCTGGAAATTTTTTTGCTCTTTTTTTGCATTTTTTTCTTTTTTGCGCTCCTCTTTTTTTTGTGAAAATTCATTATAATGGCGAGTGTCTCAAAACTCTTCCCAAGTCAAATTTACAAGATAGGCACAATTCTTTTTGACTATTTTCTTTTCGGAAATCAGGGCAGCGACGACGAAAAAGTGCGACAAAAAATCACTATGATGGCGAGTGTCTCAAAAGACTTAGAAAAGCCTAAAAACAAGATAGGGAAAAATATTTTTTCCTGCCAAAATTTTGGCCTAAAAACTTGTCAGGACCCCGATTCCAAGTCACATCGATCTAGCCAGTAACACCTCATATCACATTGCGGCCTCAGGCACGGTATCCCCACGGGTGTCACCTTACCATGGCTCGGGACCGTTTGCGCCTTTTGGCTCACGTATATGATAGTGTCGCTAGCATCCATATGATAATGAACCCGGGCCGACATGGCTAGTCGTGAACCCAAATTGGCATAGACCTATGGAGATAGGCATACATGAATCACATCGAGCATGTCGGTCATCAGCGTGTGAATCCGGGCTGTAGCACTGGGCTAACAGGACTCCGGAAGTCACCGCGTGACATTTCCCCGAAGGAACAGACATAGGAACAAATTGAATCACATGCCGGCCAGTCAAGTGTCCTGAGCAGTAGTGCTGGGCTAGCAGGACTCCGGTGAACCGGGCTGTAGCGGACTACTATGGCTCGAGGAACACTAGACTACATTTCCCCATAAGGAAGGCTGCCAATGATAAACAACTAGATTGTCGGATCCCACACATACCAAGCATTTCAATCATACACACAATATGCTCGATATGTGCAAATACAACATGGCATCACAACAAAACTCTACAACTCAAGTACTTTATTTAAAGGCTCCAGAGAGCCATACATAACAAGTTCATACAGGTAGGGGTCACATGACCCAACACTCAAGTCATATAAGCATACAAGCACATGCGGAAGCAAATAGTTTGAGTACAGACACTAGAAAGAAAGAAGGCCTCTCGAAGCCTGTCTATCTACATAGGGCCCTCCATGGCCAGGATCACTACCTGGGTGGCAAGTCACTCATCGGCCTCGAGGTCTACATAAAACGCATCGGAGGGGGCGGTGTTGTCGTCTGAAAACAATAATTAAGCAAATATGAGTACAAAGGTACTCAACAAGTCTTACATCAGAACCTACTATACATGCTCATTCTCAAGAAGGTGGTGGAGTTATTGAAGCAAGCCAGCTTTGACTCTTGGCCAAGCTATCCTACGGGACACCACTGGTAAAATAGTTTTCGCACACGAGTCCACTAATCACCAACATAATACTCCACCGGGGATCCTCCCTCATCATCATACGAGAGGGCCATCCTCGGTACTCACACTTATCTTGAGACTTTTAGTAGTATCCATTAACTTGTCTATGAACTGTATAGGCAACCAAGTAGTCCTTTACCACGGACGCGGCTATTTGAATAGTTTTTGTAACACCCTGGATATGATTTCCCCAATATGTAAAGGAGTAAAAGAGCCTTACGTTCCCTCCCACAATCAATTCCCCTACATGTAGCTAAAGCATTTCTAGACTCGACATCGACCCGTTTAGCTCAACGAACCTACAGGCAGTCCGGCTCTGATGCCAACGCTGTCAGGACCCCGATTCCAAGTCACATCGATCTAGCCGGTAACACCTCATATCACATTGCGGCCTCACGCACGGTATCCTCACGGGTGTCGCCTTACCATGGCCCGGGACCGTTTGCGCCTTTTGGCTCACGTATATGATAGTGTCGCTAGCATCCATATGACAGAGAACCCAGGCCGACATGGCTAGTCATGAACCCAAAGCGGCATAGACCGATGGAGACAGGCATACATGAATCACATCGAGCATGTTGGTCATCAGCGTGTGAATCTGGGCTATAGCACTAGGCTAATAGGACTCCGGAAGTCACCGCGTGACATTTCCCCGAAGGGACAGACATAGGAATGAAGTGAATCACATGTCGGCCAGTCAAGTGGCCTAAGCAGTAGTGCTGGGCTAGCAGGACTCCGGTGAACCGGGCTGTAGCGGATTACTATGGCTTGAGGAACACTAGGCTACATTTCCTCATAAGGAAGGATGCCAAGGATAAACAACTAGATTGTCGGATCCCACACATACCAAGCATTTCAATCATACACACAATATGCTCGATATGTGCAAATACAACATGGCATCACAACAAAACTCTACAACTCAAGTACTTTATTTACAGGCTCCAGAGAGCCATACATAACAAGTTCATACAGGTAGGGGTCACATGACCCGACACTCAAGTCATACAAGCATACAAGCACATGCGGAAGCAAATAGTCTGAGTACAGACACTAGAAAGAAAGAAGGCCTCTCGAAGCCCGTCTATCTACATAGGGCCCTCCATGGCCAGGATCACCACCTGGGTGGCAAGTCACTCATCGGAGTCGAGGTCTACATAAAACCCATCGGAGGGGGCGGTGTTGTCGTCTAAAAACAATAATTAAGCAAACATGAGTACAAAGGTACTCAACAAGTCTTACATCAGAACCTACTATACATGCTCATTCTCAAGAAGGTGGTGGAGTTATTGCAGCAAGCCAACTTTGACTCTTGGCTAAGCTATCCTATGGGACACCACTGGTAAAATAGTTTTCACACACGAGTCCACTAATCACCAAGACAATACTCCACATGAGTCCATCCTCGGTACTCACACTTATCTTGAGACTTTTAGTAGTATCCATTAACTTGTCTATGAACTGTATAGGCAACCAAGTAGTCCTTTACCGCGGACGCGGCTATTCGAATAGTTTTATACCCTGCAGGGGTGTACTTCATCACACATGTTTTCACCACTTAGCGTCTGCACACGACATGTGCTCGGCAGACTTCAAGCGAAAACCGACGTGTGTGTAGACCACGACCTGACTAACCGCACAAGTCTCTAGTCCAGGTTTATCGCCTATTCAGGTTCCATCCGTAAGGAAATCCGGCCGGGGTGTCCTCAACGGCCCCAAACGATGTGTACAGGGTCCCGAGACGCCAAAAGGGCGCCCGACATACCCGGCCACAGTGTATCTACCGCATCATAGCCCACCCCTAGGGTCAGCGCTACGCACGGCCGCCAACACATAACCTACAAACACCAGAAACTAGTTGCAACTCCTGGACAGAGGCAAGAGGGGTCAGTAAGTCGAGCGGGGTCATATTTCAGGGCCCAATGTGTCGTAGTAGCTGAATCTTAAATCACATATACAGATCTCAGTTCTTATGGACGGCCTCAATGAAACAACCCACCATGTACTGCTACATGGCCTCTCATCGATACCTTTACCAAAACATGTTCAACACATCCCTCACATTACCGACATAATCATTTCACTCTAGCCCATCATCCAGATGAACCAGACCTGACACAACTCTAAGCATAGCAGGCATAGCAAGGTAGGAATCACATACATGGCTCAATCAACTCCTACACATGCTAGTGGGTTTCATCTGGTTACTATGGCAATGACAGGTCATGCAGAGGATAAGGTTCAACTACCGTAGCACGCAGCAGTTTGAATCGCGTTGTCTTAATGCAGTAAACAAGAGCAGAAGCGAGAACATGGGTTTGTATCGGAATGATCAATGGGTTGCTTGCCTGATGTAGTGGTAGTAGGGTACTGCCCTTCAGACGGATATTCGGGGGTTATCCTCGGAGGCAGAACCTACCACGAAAGACACACCGAACATAATCAATACATGACGATATGCAACAATATGATGCATGCTATGACATGGCAATATGAATGTGTCTTGGCCTAATGCAATGTGAAACAAGTTGAAATGAGTCCATTTGAATCAAAGATTCAAATGAAGGTTAAAGTTCTTATGCATAAAAAGTGTATTAGCTTCTTTCACCTAAACAGCAAGGTTAAAGTGGTTTGTCATGCATGAAACCATTACAGATGGATAGATTGAATTTTTCTGATCATTTTTCATATATAATTTGTTTGATTTGGAGCTATGGTTGATTTTCTATGATTTTTAGAATTTTTGGCTATTTTCTAGAATTTTCTGTATAAAAATAAATCCAGAAATTAGTTATTGCGTCAGCAGTGCATCAGGGTGACGTCAGTGGTCAACGGGGACGTCCAGGTCAAACCTGACAGTGGGTCCCGCGTGTCAGTGTGATTAGCTTAACTAGATATTAGTTAATACTAATCCTAATTAGTCAGCAGGGCTGGGCCCTACCTGTCATTGACCCAGGGGGGTCAAACTGGGGTGAACCCGGGTCAAACTCGCCGGAGTTGACCCGGGGCTCGTCGCCGGCAAGGCCAGGGACGGTGGAGGGTTGCGGGTTTCTTCCTCCGGCGACCAAATGGCCGGCGGAGGGCATCTACGTGACGCGGGCACTCGTCCGCGTCGAGTGGTGTAGGTGGTTGGGCCTGGGGTGGCCGGAGTCGTCGCCGGCGTCGACCTTGGCGGTCGCCGGGGCTCGGGTGAGGTCGGGGTCGTCGTTGTGACGGTCGTGGTGGCTCATGCGGGGCACGTACGTGCTCTATGCAGCGTAGGGAGGAATCTGGGCACGACGGCTGGACCATTAGATGGCCAGAGACTCATCGGCGGCGAGCACAGGCGGCGGTGTGTGCGGGAAAACTCGAGGCGGCGCGTACCGTGCATGAGAGCTAGAACGGAGAGGGGGAGAAGGGTCAGTGGCTCACTGCGGTTGCAGGGGAGCGAACAGTGAGCTCGGGGAAGAGCAGGAGCGAGCGGAGCGGCGAGGGGGATCTTCGGCGACCGAGGTTGAAGACGAGCTCGGTGAAGACGCCCGGGGAGCCTCCGGCGGGGCGTGGCTCGATGGAGAGGACGAGGGCGACGAGGCGGGGCTTTTGGACGGGTCAGTGAGGCGAGGGGAGCACGGTGGTCACGGTGGCGACGAACGGCGGCGACGGCTTCGCCCTGCTTCGGGAGAGAGAGCGACAGAGGCGAGGCAGGGGGAGAGTGGAGCGGTCGAGGGGTCCAGGGGGTCTGCGTGGCACTCGTAGACGACGTCCTGGCGTCGGCAGAAGAAGGAGGTGGCCGGTGTGTGGCTGCGGGCGCCGGCCACGCGCCTCTCGTCCTCCTGGCGAGAGGAGGAGGATGACTGGCGGTAGCCAGTGGGCTGGGCCGAGCTGGGCCAGGCCAGGGTGACAGGTAAGTCTAACTCTCTCTCTCTTTCTGTTTTTCTTTTATTTATTTCCTGCTATGTGTATTGAAATAGAATAAATACTATTTCATTTCCAAAAACTCTGGAAATATTCAGAGGCACATTTGGGAATATTCTCAACTGCCTAAAATGCTTCCAAGATTATTTGAGCACTTTAAAATATATAGCATTTAAAATGCCCAAATTCAAATACATATGGCTTGTTCAAAAATCCAGAATGGCTCCATAAATTGCAAGACCATGTTTGGCAGAGGTTTTAGTCAAGACCAAAAATGGTGGGCTTTTATGAAGGGCATTTTGGGTTCATTGAAATTCCAATTGTTGGAAAATAGCATTTTCAGGGGGGTGTTGGGGTTGATTAGGCCCCATTTCAAGTTTAAGAGTAATTTAAACATGATGCACATGTTCATCCAATCCTAATGCATGACTAAAAGCAGGGATGTGACAACTCACCCCCACTCAAAAGAATCTCGTCCCAAGATTTAGGATCCTCCGGGAAGAAGGTGGGGTACTCGAGTCGAAGACGATCCTCCCTTTCCCAAGTGGCTTCTTTCTCGGAATGGTGTGACCATGGAACCTTGAGGAACTTGTTATTATGGCGTCGAGTGGTACACTCGGCTTGATCAAGGATACGAACGGGATATTCCCGATATGAGAGGTTATCCTGTAGATCAAGCGTTTCGTGGTCTACTCCAGGATAGGATCCGCGAAGCAACGCCTGAGTTGAGAAACGTGGAAGACATTGTGAACTATGGAAAGATGCGAAGGTAGTTCCAATTGGTAGGCAACTTCTCCTCGTTCGGCAAGAATGCGAAAGGGTCCAATGTAACGAGGAGCCAATTTGCCTTTGATACCGAAACGATGGGTTCCCTTTAACGGAGTAACCCGAACGTAAGCCTTCTCGCCGACTTCATAAGTCATGAGCTTATGTTTATGATCATATTGGCTCTTTTGACGAGATTGGGCTGTTTTCAATTTCTCACGAATAACACGAACCTGCTCTTCTGCTTCCCGAATCATATCCGGGCCAAAGAGTTGTCTTTCCCTGGTTTCTGACCAGTTAAGAGGCGTTCGACATTTTCGTCCATAGAGAACTTCGAAAGGAGTTTTTCCCAAGCTAGTTTGATAACTATTGTTATAAGCAAACTCCGTGAATGGAAGGCATTTCTCCCAACCCATTCCGAATGAGATGACAGAAGCTCGGAGCATATCTTCCAAAATTTGATTGACTCGCTCTACTTGACCACTTGATTGAGGATGGAAGGCGGTGCTAAAAGAGAAATGAGTTCCCATAGCATTTTGGAAACTTTCCCAAAATCGAGAGGTGAAGAGACTCCCATGGTCTGAGTTAATTTCCAATGGGACACCATGAAGCGACACTATTTGGGAGATGTATAATTCAGCTAGCTGGATAGCGGTGATACTCTCACGAACAGGTAGAAAATGGGCTACTTTGGAAAGACGGTCGATCACGACGAAGATGGCATTATTCCCTCTCTTGGTCCTGGGAAAACCAGTAATGAAATCCATAGTGATTTTATCCCATTTCCACTCAGGAATAGCCAAAGGTTGAAGGGTGGCAGCAGGCCGTTGGTGCTCTGCTTTAACACGACGACAGACGTCGCAACTAGCAATGTATTGAGCAATTTCTCTCTTCATCCTAGTCCACCAAAACCTCTGGCGTAGGTCTTGATACATTTTAGTACTACCGGGATAAATGGTGAGAGGGGATTCATGAGCTTCCTTAAGAATCAACTGGCGTAGATGTTGTTTCTTGGGAACCACCAAGCGGTTTTCCAAGAAGACAACACCTCGCTCATCCATGGAAAAACATTTAGCAACTCCGCTAGCAATGTTTTCCTTAATCCAGAATATTCCCTTATCACGCTTCTGGGCAGCTATGATTTGATCCGTAAGGTTAGGCTTCGCCACCAGGGTGGATAGGAAACCTTGAGGAACAATGTGAAGATTAAGCTTACAAAATTCCTCATGTAGAAGTGGTTGACTTTGTTGTAAAATCAGGTTGTTACAATAGGATTTACGACTTAGTGCATCAGCCATGACATTGGCTTTCCCCGGGGTGTAAGTTATTCCTAAGTCGTATTCCGAGATCAACTCGACCCAACGTCGTTGTCTGAGATTCAAATCCGGTTGGGTGAAGATATATTTCAAACTTTGGTGATCGGTGAAGATCTTGCAACGATTACCGAGAAGATAATGTCGCCAAGTTTTGAGTGCATGGACTACAGCTGCAAGCTCTAGATCATGTGTGGGATAATTTTCCTCATGTGGGTGTAATTGTGGTGAAGCATAGGCAATTGCCTGACGATCTTGCATGAGTATGCAACCTAGTCCTTGTTGCGAGGCGTCACAATAGATAATAAAGTCCTTGGAGAAATCTGGTGGTACCAGTACGGGAGCAGATGTCAGGCGTCTTTTCAGTTCCTGAAAGCTGAACTCGCACTGTGGGGTCCACTCGAACTTTTTATCTTTCTTGAGGAGTTCAGTTAGAGGTTTAGCAACCTTGGAGAAATTCTCGACGAAGCGGCGACAATATTTCGCTAAGCCAAGGAAGCTCCGAACTTGCTTGACCGTCTCAGGTGGAGTCCAATCAAGGACGGCTTGAACTCGCTCGGGATTGACAGAAATACCCTTACCAGAGATTACATGGCCTAGATAGGTCACTTCTGGCAACCAAAATTCACACTTGGAGAATTTGGCATAAAGGTGATGCTCTCGAAGTTTCGTCAATACCAACCTTAGATGTTCGGCATGTTCCTCTTCATTCTTGGAGTAGATGAGTATGTCATCGAGGTATACTATGCGAATTTATCCAAATACTCCATGAAGACCGAGTTCATTAACCGAGGAAAGGTGGTTGGGGCATTGGTTAAACCGAAGGACATAACGATGTACTCGTATTGGCCATAACGAGTAACAAAGGCCGTTTTGGGAATGTCCCCGTTTCTGATTTTGATTTGATGGTAGCCAACCTCAAATCCATCTTGGAAAAGACTGAGGATCCAACGAGCTGGTCATACAGATCGTTGATCCTGGGAAGCGGATACTTGTTCTTGATAGTGACCAAGTTGACAGGTCGGTAATCTACAACCATCCGATCTATTCCATCCTTCTTTTTGATGAAGAGGATGGGGCAAGCCCGAGGAGAGGAACTAGGATGGATGAAACCCCTTTTCAAGGACTCATCGAGTTGGTTCTTAAGCTCGGCTAGTTCTAAGGGTGCCATCTTATAGGGTCTTCTAGAAATTGGAACAGTTCCTGGAACAAGGTCTATCACAAACTCGACATCCCTGTCAGGTGGAACACCTGGCAGTTCTTCTGGAAAGACATCCGGAAAGTCCCGGACTACCGAAATATCTTCAAGGTTTGTAAGGGGGTTGGCATTTAAGGAGTAAATCTGGCGCTTGGCCACTCGAGTTAAGACATTAACTGTCTTGCCCGATGGGTGAGTAAGTTGAACGGTTCTAGTGGCACAATCAATCTTAGCATAATGAGCTGACATCCAGTCCATACCCAAGATGATGTTTATGTCCGAGGACTTGAGAGCTATTAAGGATGCAAGGAAGACAAGTCTATCGACAAGAATTTCGTTCCCATGGCTTACTCTAGAAGTTTGCCATCTAGAGCCAGGGGTTTGAATTTCCATGGTAGTGGGCATGTCACAGAATGTCATGTTATGCAATCGAGCATAGTTCTCGGATATGAATGAATGAGATGCTCCAGTATCGAAAAGAACAGATGCCGGATGGCAATTCACAAGGAGCGTACCAAGGACGATGTTAGGATCCTCATGAGCCTCCTCGGCTGAGACATAGTTGACATGGCCACGTGTAGTGGTGACCGGCTTGGCGTAGAATGTCTTTCCCGCTGGCTTACCACGGCCAACGGACCTTCCAGACTGATTGGGGTTGTTGTTCTGGGGACACTCTCGACTATAGTGACCCGACTCTCCACACTTGAAACATGTCACAACATTGGGTGTGGAGCAGCATTAGCAGCGGGGCCACCATAGTGCTTGGGCGGTGCAAACTGCTGGTTGGGACGAGGCGCCTCAAAGGATGGCCTCGGAATGAACCTGGGTGGCAGTGCCGTGCTTGGAATCCACACCCGGCGCTTCTGAGATCCAGAGCCGGATGAAGAGCCAAAATCACGAGAGTGCTTGCGTGAAGCGTCATAATCAGACTGGCCTGTCTCAGCACTGATGGCTTTACTGACCAACTTCTGAAAGGATGTGCACTCGTGTAGACGAAGATCGCGGCGAAGCTCAGGGCTAAGTCCCTTGCGGAACCTTGCCTGCTTCTTAGCGTCGGTAGATACTTCTTCAGGAGCATATCATGCCAGATTCCCAAATTCACGATTATATGCATCCACAGTCAGTCTTCCTTGGGTGAAGTTGCAGAACTCTTCCCTCTTGCGATCTATGAGACCTTCCGGGATGTGATGCTCACGGAAAGCCTCACTGAATTCAGCCCAAGTAGTGATTTGGCCGACCGGGTGCACAGCTTCAAAATTTTCCCACCAAAGGCTAGCAGGGCCTTCGAAGGTGATAGGCAGCATAAGTAACCTTATCAGCTTCGGCTACGTTGGCAGAACATAGCTTGTGGGTGATGCTGCGAAGCCAGTCATCCGCGTCGAGGGGCTCGACGGAATGGTTAAACTTTGGTGGGTACAACTTGATGAAGTCATTGATTGACACCAAGTCATTTCGCTGATGGCGTGCAATGTTCTGCTCAATCCGCTCCAGCAAGCGGTTAGTCTCACGCTTGTTTCTTTCCGCCTCCAGCATCACTTCGACCAGAGAAGGCGGGTGAGGCAGATTTTCACCCCTAACTGCACTGGCTTCCCCCTGCTCCGGGGCAGCAGGGTTGCTGCAGGTGTTGACCATCCTAGGAAAAAAAGGCAACAATTTAGATAAGGATGTCACAACTTAGCAAGGAAGTGCAGAATGTAATGGATAACACGGAATGCAGAGATGTTCATCCGTATGTCATGGTAATATAGAACTGCCATATATATACCGACGGTCATACACACCATACATAGTGTAGTACAAGCCCAGGCTACAGTACAACTATGATGAAAGATGTTACATCTCATCGGAGGCATTCCAAGCTCCTATACATTATTTGTCTACACCTCCGGAATTGATTGCACACAAAGTCATATTCCACAAGTCACGCAGGACAGTGGAGATACAACTATTACAATACTAGTGATACTACTACTAACTCAAACAGCTCCGTAGTAGTCCTCATAGAAGTCACCTCCATAGCCTGGAAGTTCAACGTGATCATCCAGGAACAGACGGTCCTGAGGAGCCTGTGGACCAAAGGGGCTAGGGTGAGGTCTTAGACCAACAAACGATGGCCTGCGGGGACCACGGGGTGGGGTGATGCCTCCCACATCACGCCAATCCACCATGTCTGGCAGAGCAGATCTCACAGGATACAGATCCCTCGTATCCATACATCCAGCTTGCACAGCCGGTGCAAACCGAGTCAAAGTGGCCCAATGATTAGCACGGGAGCTGTCTCAAGGCCCGATTCTCTCGGTCCTTATCCTCGAGCATCTCGGCAGTGGTGCGAGTTAGTGAGTCCTCCTGAGTAGGGTCAGCATAGATAGCCTGGAGATACCCTTGCGCTCCCGGGAGTGAGCCTGGCATATAACGGAAGTCGGTGTTCCGAAGCAGGCCAGTCCGGACTCGCATGATGGTCATCATGGAATAGGCAGCATCCTGCACAGCCATCTCAATGGTAACCCCGAGTCCATAGGAACAGTGGAGGGGCTCGGTAGATCTAGGATAAGAAGGAAATATCCTGACGGTGCAGAAATATTGGCTTTGATTAAAGTCTCGGAATTGCTCTTCGATAGTATATTTGGGATACCAACAGTAACCCGTCTCGATCATTACCCAGACTAACATAGCAGTATGACCGGGCACATCGAGGCACCGGGTCAGGCGAACCACTTGGTTTTGAGCATGAGTGGCCATCTAAAAGCACAACCACAATGCAAAGACATTAGAATTTCTAGGGAAAATTTGACAGCATAACAGCTGTAAATGCTCAGAAAAGGATTTGAGACATCCACAACAGTTTGCAATACCACTCAACAACATCATATCAGGGTTCTGATTCAACTGGCAACATACTAAAAGTAGTAGAAACTGTACTGAGGCTTGTAACAACAATCTATAAGCTACTACGGGTTAGTAACACGTGAACCTGACAGAGGAAGAGATCCTAGTCCTTAACCCACATTGAATGAGAAGAGCATGACTCAGATCACAGGGCATAAGGTAAAGGAGTAAAAGAGCCTTACGTTCCCTCCCACAATCAATTCCCCTACATATAGCTAAAGCATTTCTAGACTCGACATCGACCAGTTTAGCTCAACGAACCTACAGGTAGTTCGGCTCTGATGCCAACGCTGTCAGGACCCCGATTCCAAGTCACATCGATCTAGCCGGTAACACCTCATATCACATTGCGGCCTCACGCACGGTATCCCCACGGGTGTCGCCTTACCATGGCCCGGGACCGTTTGCGCCTTTTGGCTCACGTATATGATAGTGTCGCTAGCATCCATATGACAGAGAACCCAGGCCGACATGGCTAGTCATGAACTCAAAGCGGCATAGACCGATGGAGACAGGAATACATGAATCACATCGAGCATGTCGGTCATCAGCGTGTGAATCCGGGCTGTAGCACTGGGCTAATAGGACTCCGGAAGTCACCGCGTGACATTTCCCCGAAGGGACAAACATAGGAATGAAGTGAATCACATGCCGGCCAGTCAAGTGTCCTAAGCAGTAGTGCTGGGCTAGCAGGACTCCGGTGAACCGGGCTGTAGCGGACTACTATGGCTTGAGGAACACTAGACTACATTTCCCCATAAGGAAGGCTGCCAAGGATAAACAACTAGATTGTCGGATCCCACACATACCAAGCATTTCAATCATACACACAATATGCTCGATATGTGCAAATACAACATGGCATCACAACAAAACTCTACAACTCAAGTACTTTATTTAAAGTCTCCAGAGAGCCATACATAACAAGTTCATACAGGTAGGGGTCACATGACCCAACACTCATGTCATATAAGCATACAAGCACATGCGGAAGCAAATAGTCTGAGTACAGACACTAGAAAGAAAGAAGGCCTCTCGAAGCCTGTCTATCTACATAGGCCCCTCCATGGCCAGGATCACTACCTGGGTGGCATGTCACTCATCGGCGTCGAGGTCTACATAAAACCCATCGGAGGGGGCGGTGTTGTCGTCTGAAAACAATAATTAAGCAAACATGAGTACAAAGGTACTCAGCAAGTCTTACATCAGAACCTACTATACATGCTCATTCTCAAGAAGGTGGTGGAGTTATTGAAGCAAGCCAGCTTTGACTGTTGGCCAAGCTATCCTACGGGACACCACTGGTAAAATAGTTTTCGCACACGAGTCCACTAATCACCAACACAATACTCCACTGGGGATCCTCCCTCATCATCCTACGAGAGGGCCATCCTCGGTACTCACACTTATCTTGAGACTTTTAGTAGTATCCATTAACTTGTCTATGAACTGTATAGGCAACCAAGTAGTCCTTTACCACGGACGCGGCTATTTGAATAGTTTTTGTAACACCCCGGATATGATTTCCCCAATATGTACTTCAACTCTTGTCGTTTCCGGCGTTAATTTATTTTATTTTCTCGGGTTCGGGTTTTTGTCTCCGTGTGTTGTTATCGTTGTCATGCATCTCATATCATGTCATCATGTGCATTGCATTTGCATACGTGTTCATCTCATGCATTCGAGCATTTTCCCCGTTGTCCGTTTTGCATCCCGCATAGCATACCATGTTTGCATCTTGTAGTTTGAGTTTGCACGTGGTTGATTGTGTTCCGTTTGCTTGTCTGTCTTGTTTGGGTACAGCCGGGAGACGAGTTCGCTAACGAGGAGCCCGTTGAGTTTGCTTTCGAGGATCCAGTCAACTCTGACAACTTTGCAGGCAAGATGATCATACCCTCGAAATCACTACTATCTTTGCTATGCTAGATGCTCGCTCTTTTGCTATGCCTATGCTACGATGCCTACCACTTGCTTATCCATGCCTCCCAAATTGCCATGTCAAACCTCTAACCCACCATGTACTTAGCAAACGTTGATTGGCTATGTTACCGCTTTGCTCAGCCCCTCTTATAGCGTTGCTAGTTTGTAGGTGAAGATTGAGAGACCGGTTCCTTGTTGGAACATTATTTACTTGTCGATATCATTATATTGCCATGTTATTCTAATGCATCTATATACTTGGTAAAGGGTGGAAGGCTCGGCCTCTCGCCTAGTGTTTTGTTCCACTCTTGCCGCCCTAGTTTCCGTCATATCGTGTTATGTTCCCGGATTTGCGTTCCTTACGCGGTTGGGTGATAATGGGAACCCCTTGATAGTTCGCCTTTGATTAAAGCTTTTCCAGCAATGCACTTGGTTTTACCATTTGCCACCTAGCCTCTTTTTCCCTGGTTTTCCGGAGCCCGAGGGTCATCTTATTTTTAACCCCCCCCCCCCCCGGGCCAGTGCTCCTCTGAATGTTGGTCCACCTGTCAGCTGCCGGTGGCCACCAGGGGCAACCCTAGGCTGGCCTACCCGTACGTAAGACAATCTGAGTGTGCCCTGCAAAAGAGATATGTGCAGCTCCTATCGGGATTTGTCGGCACGTTCGGGCGGTGTTGCTGGATTTGTTTTAACTTGTCGAAGTGTTTTGTTGTACCGGGATACCGAGTCTGATCGGAATGTCTCGGGAGGAGGTCTATTCCTTCGTTGACCATGAGAGCTTGTCATGGGCTAAGTTGGGACTCCCCTGCAGGGTTTTGAACTTTCGAAAGTCGTGCCCGCGGTTATGGGCAGATGGGAATTTGTTAATGTCCGGTTGTAGATAACTTGAACCTTAACTTAATTAAAATGAATCAACTGTGTGAGTTACCATGATGGTCTCTTCCCGGCGGAGTCCGGGAAGTGAACACGGTGTTGGAGTAATGCTTGCCGCAGGATGTCCTCTAGTTATTCGTTCGCGCTTTGCCTCCTCTTCTCGCTCTCTTTTGCGAACAGGTTAGCCACCATATATGCTAGTCGCTTGCTGCAGCTCCACATACTTACCTTGCCTTACCTATAAGCTTAAATAGTCTTGATCGCGAGGGTGCGAGATTGCTGAGTCCCTGTGGCTCACAGATTACTTCCAAACCAGATGCAGGGCCTGATGACTCCGTTCCAGCTGACGCGCTTGAGCTCAAGTGGGAGTTCGACGAGGACTCACGTCGATACTACGTGTCTTTCCCTGATGATCAGTAGTGGTGCCCAGTTGGGGTGATCGGGACCGTGTCGCATGTTGGGTTATCTTTTATTTTGGCGCCGTAGTCGGGCCATGAGTGTTTGAATGTTGTAATGCTATTTATGTACTTTGATTTACGTGGCGAGTGTAAGCCAACTATGTATCTCCCCTTTTATTATCTATATTACATGGGATGTTGTGAAGATTGCCTAACTTGCGACATTGCTTTCAATGCGGTTATGCCTATAAGTCGTGCCTCGACACGTGGGAGCTATAGCCGCATCGAGGGCATTACAAGTTGGTATCAGAGCCTTCCCCGACTTTAGGAGCCCCATTCCTTCATCGTTTTTAGCGGCTGAGTTGTGTCTAGAAAAATGTTTTGATTCATTTAGGAATTATATATCGGAGAGTTTAGGAATTCTTTTTACTTCCCAGTCTCCTCATCGCTCTGGTAAGGCATCCTGACGTAGAGTTTTGACTCTTCTCTTATCAAATTTCACTAAAAAAAATTTAGGATCACGCGGGTATCTTGGATTCGTTCCGATGGTTTTGTGACGAGAACATTGTTCTTGGTGCCTTCTGTCTTTAGGGGTTGTGGCAGTGTCCCGGGGAGTTGAGCTCCGAGGTGTTGTCGTCACAATTTTATCGTTGCAGTTCTGGAATACCTGAGTTTAGTACGCTGACATCGAAAATCTCTTTTATGCAGTTCGTTGGTGAGATAACCTCGACGCCACCCAGTACTGGGGTGGGAGTTCGGGAGTATCGCCATAACTTGTATAACGGATGCTTTTCGAAGGTTGAGGTAGATGGTTTCCGAAGTTTTCTCGGTTATGTGTTGAAGGATGGATACAGCTGGATGTAGGATTTGCTAGATTTGGGTGAGATATTATGCTTCCCCTATATCCCCAACACCTGATTGCATAACCGGAAAGGTTCAGGAGTTTCATAGGTGGGAATTCTTGTAGCTCTAGTTCTTCTTCCACGGATATTTGGTTTGAGATTGGGATTTCTTACCGAGTATTCGTTCTTGATCCGTACCTTGTTGATTTATTTCTCTACCTAAATTCTAAGTGGCTTCTCAATTTATGGATATGTGACCATTTCAAGAGGAATGCATTCGTTCATTTTGTTCGGATGTGAAGACTTTATGTTGCAATTTTCATCCCATTTGATTCAGCTTCATTTTATCTGTCAATGTGCTAACGGTTGTCACCCTCTTCAGGATGGCTCCCACTAAGAGCACCAATCAGAATCAGGATCCGCCACCACCTCCACCTCCTCCGGAGGCATGGCAAGCTGTGATGGCCGCAACCAATGCAAACACACAGTTGATCATGCAAATTCTTCAAGAGTGTAATCAAGCGAACCAAGGCAACCAAGGCAACAATCAGAATCACTTTGCTACACTCAACTAGTTCCTTGCTAACGGGCCAAAGACTTTTAGCAATTGTGTTGAGGCAACTGATGCTGACGATTGGCTCATGGATCTGTGCAAGCATTTCGAGTGCAGTAACGTCAGGCCTGAGGACTTCGTCAAGTTCGCTTCCTTCCAACTCAAAGATCAAGCTGCAGAATGGTTCCAGCAGTACAAGGATTCCAGAGGTGGATGTGTTATTACCTGGGATGAATTCCGTCAAGACTTCAAAGCTCATCATATTCCTCAGAGCGTGGTTGAAAGCAAGCGTGAGGAATTCCGCAACCTGAAGCAAGGCTCTTTGTCTGTCTATGACTACAACAAGTTGTTCCAGAAGCTCGCCCGCTTTGCTAAGCAGGACGTCCCTGATGAGAAGAGCATGATATACCAGTTCAGGGGTGGTCTCAAAGAAGAAATTCAGCTAGCACTTGTTCTCTTTGAGCCCTTGAGGTACGATGAGTTCTACAACATGGCATTGAAACAAGAGGCTGCTCAACTGAGGTGTGATGCTTCCAAGAAGCGAGTCAGAGATGCTACTCCTTCTTCCTCTACTCAGGTGGCCAAGCAGCATAAGTATTGGCTTCCTCCTCCTCCGTTTCGTCAGCCGTATCAGCAGAAGAGCAAAGGTGGCAGTGGATCTTCCCACCCACCCAACCCTGGCTTTCAGAACAAGACTTTGTCTCAAGCTCCAAGATCGAGTGCTCCGTATCATCATCCGCTTTCAGAGGTCACGTGCAACAAGTGCCAACAGAAGGGTCACTATGCCAACAAGTGTTTCAATCAGAGGCGTCTTCCTCCTCCTCCTCCTGTGAGATCGGCAAGTACAGCTGTGGTCAAGCATAACCCCAAGCACACCAAGGTCAACTTGATGAACGCAGCTCAGGCAGAGGACTCGTCAGATTTCATCATGGGTAACCTTCCTGTTAACGATGTTCCTGCAAAAGTTCTTTTTGACACTGGTGCATCACATTGTTTCATCTCGAGGCCATTTACATCTAAGCATGGTTTAGCTTTGCAAATTTTGCCTAGTCTATTAGCAGTTGTCTCTCCCGGTAGGCGCATGCATGCTACCTCCATTGCTCCGGATGTTACTATCACTTTGGGTGACTACAAATTTCTATCTTCTCCAACGGTTCTTGGTGATTCGGATATTGATCTTATTCTCAGAATGGATTGGCTTTCTAAGCACAAGGCACATCTTGATTGTGATGCCAGGCAGATTCAATTGACTCATTCGTCTGAGGATGTAATTGTCTTTGCCGCTCGTGATGATACCATCCGTCTGTTTTCTCTCAATGAGAAGGGTGAACTGGATGCTATCTCGCAAATCCCAGTCGTTTGCGAATATCAAGACGTCTTTCCAGAAGAGCTTCTAGGAATGCCTCCGCACCGGCCAGTTGAATTCGTCATTGATCTTGAGCCTGGCACGGAACCAGTGTGCAAGCGTCCTTACAAACTCGGACCTGAAGAGTTGAAGGAGCTGAAGAAGCAACTCGATGTTCAAGAGAAAATGGGCCTCATCCGACCTAGTTCTTCTCCGTGGGGTTGTGGTGTTCTTTTTGTGAAGAAGAAGGATGGAACGGACCGACTTTGTGTTGATTACCGTCCATTGAACAAGAAGACCATCAAGAACAAATACCCACTTCCCAACATCAATGAGCTTTTCGAACAACTCAAAGGTGCCCAAGTATTCTCCAAGCTTGATCTCCGTATGGGTTATCATCAGATCCGAATCCGTGAGCAAGATATTCCCAAGACGGCTTTCAGGACAAGCTATGGGTCATATGAATACACTGTCATGTATTTTGGCCTCATCAACGCTCCTCTGACTTTCTCTCGCATGATGAACTTCATCTTCAACGCCTACACCAATGACTTCGTTTTGGTCTATCTCGACGACATTCTTGTTTTCTCGAAGAACAAGGAAGATCATGCCAAGCACTTGCATTTGGTACTCGATAAGCTCAGGGAACACAAGTTCTACGCCAAGTTCTCCAAGTGCGAATTTTGGCTCGATGAGGTTCTCTACCTTGGTCATATCATCTCTGCCAAGGGCATTGCGGTGAATCCTGAGAAGGTGTCTGCAATTGTGAATTGGGAACCTCCTCAGAATGTGAAGCAACTCATTAGCTTCCTCGGTCTCGCAAGCTACTGCCGAAGATTCGTTGAAAACTTTTCTAAGATCACAAAGCCTCTCTCAAATCTTCTCCAGAAGCACGTCATGTACATTTGGTCTTCGGAGTGTGACATTGCTTTCAACACTTTGAAAGAGAAATTGGTCACTGCTCCAGTTCTAACTCCGCCTGATGAATCCAAGCCGTACGAGGTCTTTTGTGATGCCTCTCTCCAAGGTCTTGGCGCAGTGTTGATGCAAGAAAAGAAAGTTGTGGCTTATACCTCTCGCCAGTTGAAGCCCAACGAGAAGAACTACCCCACTCATGATCTCGAGTTGGCGGCAGTTGTGCATGCTCTTTTGACTTGGAGACATCTCTTATTGGGAAGAAAAGTGGACATTTTCACTGGTCACAAGAGTCTCAAGTACATCTTCACTCAGCCTAATCTCAACCTCAGGCAAACTCGATGGGTTGAAATGATTCAAGAGTATAATCTGAGTATCGAGTATACTCCAGGCAAGGCCAATGTGATTGCTGACGCTTTGAGCAGGAAGGCTTATTGCAACAGCCTGATTCTCAAGCCTTATCAACCCGAGCTTTGTGAAGCTTTCCGCAAACTTAATCTGCAAGTTGTTCCTCAAGGTTTCCTCGCCAACCTTCAAGTCTCTCCTACCTTGGAAGACCATATTCGCCAAGCTCAGCTTCTTGATGCTATGGTGAAAAAGGTGAAGATTGGGATTGCCAAGAGTCAACCCAAGTACAAGTGCTACCGCCTTGATGCCAAGGATACTCTCTTCTTCGAGGATCGTATTGTTGTGCCCAAAGGTGACCTCCGTAAGGTGATCATGAATGAGGCTCACAATTCTATCCTCTCCATCCACCCTGGGAGCACAAAGATGTATCAGGACCTCAAGCAGGCTTATTGGTGGACTCGAATGAAGCGCGAGATTGCTCAATTCGTGAATGAATGTGATGTCTGCAGAAGAGTGAAGGCAGAACACCAAAGGCCAGCTGGTCTCCTCCAACCTCTTGCCATTCCAGAATGGAAGTTTGACCACATTGAGTTGGACTTCATGACTGGGTTTCCAAAGTCCAAGCGTGGCAATGATGCTATATCCGTTGTCATCGACAAACTCACTAAAGTGGCTCATTTTCTGCCTATCAAAGAGTCTATCACTGCAGCTCAATTGGCGGAACTCTATACCTCTCGTATTGTCTCTCTGCATGGTATTCCACAAGTGATCTCTTCAGACCATGGCAGCATCTTTACCTCCAAGTTTTGGGATTCTTTTGTCAGAAGGCCATGGGCACCAACATCTGCTTCAGCACAGCTTTCCATCCTCAAACTAGCGGTCAAGTCGAGCGTGTCAATCAGATTCTTGAAGATATGCTCAGGGCTTGTGTGATCTCCTTCGGCATGAAGTGGGAGGATTGTCTTCCTTATGCTGAATTCTCCTACAACAACAGTTTTCAAGCAAGTTCGGGCAAGGCCCCATTTGAAATTCTGTATGGCAGGAAGTGCCGTACCCCTCTCAACTGGTCTGAAACCGGTGAACGTCAGCTTTTGGGGAATGACTTAATCACAGAGGCAGAGGAAATGTGCAAAGTCATTCGAGATAACCTCAAAGCAGCCCAATCCCGCCAGAAGAGCTACTATGATAGTAAACACCGTGATTTGGCTTTCGAGATCAGAGATCATGTTTACCTCCGCGTTTCTCCAATGAAAGGTACTCATCGCTTTGGTATCAAAGGGAAGCTTGCCCCCAAATACGTGGGACCTTTCAAGATCGTCAGCAAGAGAGGCGATCTCGCCTATCAACTCGAGCTTCCTTCAAACTTTGCAAATGTTCATGACGTGTTCCATGTCTCTCAGCTCCAAAAGTGCTTCAAGACTCCTGATCGCACCGTCAACTTCGAGGACATTGAGCTCCAAGAAGATCTCTCTTATCGTGAGCACCCCGTGGCTATTCTTGAAGAGACTGAACGCAAGACTCGCAACAAGTCAATCAAATTCCTCAAAGTCAAGTGGTCACACCATTCCAACCGTGAAGCTACCTGGGAACGCGAGGATCACCTCTGTTCTGAGTACCCGGCGTTCTTTCAGTCCTAGATCTCGGGACGAGATCCTCTCGTAGTGGTGGAGTGTTGTAACACCTCGGATATGATTTCCCCAATATGTACTCCAACTCTTGCCGTTTCCAGCGTTAATTTATTTTATTTTCTTGGGTTCGGGTTTTTGTCTCCGTGTGTTGTTATCGTTGTCATGCATCTCATATCATGTCATCATGTGCATTGCATTTGCATACGTGTTCATCTCATGCATTCGAGCATTTTCCCCGTTGTCCGTTTTGCATCCCGCATAGCATACCATGTTTGCATCTTGTTGTTTGAGTTTGCACGTGGTTGATTGTGTTCCGTTTGCTTGTCTGTCTTGTTTGGGTAGAGCCGGGAGACGAGTTCGCTAATGAGGAGCCCGTTGAGTTTGCTTTCGAGGATCCAGTCAACTCTGACAACTTTGCAGGCAAGATGATCATACCCTCGAAATCACTACTATCTTTGCTATGCTAGATGCTCGCTCTTTTGCTATGCCTATGCTACGATGCCTACCACTTGCTTATCATGCCTCCCAAATTGCCATGTCAAACCTCTAACCCACCATGTCCTAGCAAACCGTGATTGGCTATGTTACCGCTTTGCTCAGCCCCTCTTATAGCGTTCCCAGTTGTAGGTGAAGATTGGAGACCGTTCCTTGTTGGAACATTATTTACTTGTTGGGATATCATTATATTGCCATGTTATCTTAATGCATCTATATACTTGGTAAAGGGTGGAAGGCTCGGCCTCTCGCCTAGTGTTTTGTTCCACTCTTGCCGCCCTAGTTTCCGTCATATCGGTGTTATGTTCCCGGATTTTGCGTTCCTTACGTGGTTGGGTGATAATGGGAACCCCTTGATAGTTCGCCTTGATTAAAGCTTTTCCAGCAATGCCCAACCTTGGTTTTACCATTTGCCACCTAGCCTCTTTTTCCCTTGGGTTTCCAAAGCCCGAGGGTCATCTTATTTTAAACCCCCCCGGGCCAGTACTCCTTTGAGTGTTGGTCCACCTGTCAGCTACCTGTGGCCACCAGGGGCAACCCTGGGCTGGCCTACCCGTACCTTAGACAATCTGAGTGTGCCCTGAGAAAGAGATATGTGCAGCTCCTATCGGGATTTGTCGGCACATTCGGGCGGTGTTGCTGGATTTGTTTTAACTTGTCGAAGTGTTTTGTTGTACCGGGATACCGAGTCTGATCGGAATGTCTCGGGAGGAGGTCTATTCCTTCGTTGACCGTGAGAGCTTGTCATGGGCTAAGTTGGGACTCCCCTGCAAGGTTTTGAACTTCCGAAAGCCGTGCCCGCGGTTATGGGCAGATGGGAATTTTTTAATGTCCGGTTGTAGATAACTTGAACCTTAACTTAATTAAAATGAATCAACTGTGTGAGTTACCGTGATGGTTTCTTCTCGGCGGAGTCCGGGAAGTGAACACAGTGTTGGAGTAATTCTTTCCGCAGGATGTCCTCTAGTTATTCGTTCGCGCTTTGCCTCCTCTTCTCGCTCTCTTTTGCGAACAGGTTAGCCACCATATATGCTAGTCGCTTGCTGCAGCTCCACATACTTACCTTGCCTTACCTATAAGCTTAAATAGTCTTGATCGCGAGGGTGCGAGATTGCTGAGTCCCTGTGGCTCACAGATTACTTCCAAACCAGATGCAGGGCCTGATGACTCCATTCCAGATGATGCGCTTGAGCTCAAGTGGGAGTTCGACGAGGACTCACGTCGATACTACGTGTCTTTCCCTGATGATCAGTAGTGGTGCCCAGTTGGGGTGACCGGGACCGTGTCGCATGTTGGGTTATCTTTTATTTTGGCGCCGTAGTCGGGTCATGAGTGTTTGAATGTTGTAATGCTATTTATGTACTTTGATTGACGTGACGAGTGTAAGACAACTATGTATCTCCCCTTTTATTATCTATATTACATGGGATGTTGTGAAGATTGCCTAACTTGCGACATTGCTTTCAATGCGGTTATGCCTATAAGTTATGCCTCGACACGTGGGAGCTATAGCCGCATTGAGGGCGTTACAGTTTTATACCCTGCAGGGGTGTACTTCGTCACACATGTTTTCACCACTTAGCGTCTGTACACAACATGTGCTCGGCAGACTTCAAGCGAAAACCGACGTGGGTGTAGACCACGACCTGACTAACCGCACAGGTCTCTAGTCCAGGTTTATCGCCTATTCAGGTTCCATCCGCAAGGAAATCCGGCCGGGGTGTCCTCAACGGCCCCAAACGATGTGTACAGGGTCCCGAGACGCCAAATGGGCGCCCGGCATACCCGGCCACAGTGTATCTACCGCATCATAGCCCACCCCTAGGGTCAGCGCTACGCACGGCCGCCAACACATAACCTACAAACACCAGAAACTAGTTGAAACTCCTGGACAGAGGCGAGAGGGGTCAGTAAGTCGAGCGGGGTCATATTTCAGGGCCCAATGTGTGGTAGTAGCTGAATCTTAAATCACGCATACAGATCTCAGTTCTTATGGATGGCCTCAATGAAACAACCCACCATGTACTGCTATATGGCCTCTCATCGATACCTTTACCAAAACATGTTCAACACATCCCTCACATTACCGACATAATCATTTCACTCTAGCCCATCATCCAGATGAACCAGACCTGACACAACTCTAAGCATAGCAGGCATAGCAAGGTAGGAATCACATACATGGCTCAATCAACTCCTACACATGCTAGTGGGTTTCATCTAGTTACTATGGCAATGACAGGTCATGCAGAGGATAAGGTTCAACTACCGTAGCACGCAGCAGTTTGAATCGCGTTGTCTTAATGCAGTAAACAAGAGCAGAAGCGAGAACATGGGTTTGTATCGGAATGATCAATGGGTTGCTTGCCTGATGTAGTGGTAGTAGGGTACTGCCCTTCAGACGGATATTCGGGGTTATCCTCGGAGGCAGAACCTACCACGAAAGACACACCGAACATAATCAATACATGACGATATGCAACAATATGATGCATGCTATGACATGGCAATATGAATGTGTCTTGGCCTAATGCAATGTGAAACAAGTTGAAATGAGTCCATTTGAATCAAAGATTCAAATGAAGGTTAAAGTTCTTATGCATAAAAAGTGTATTAGCTTCTTTCACCTAAACAGCAAGGTTAAAGTGGTTTGTCATGCATGAAACCATTACAGATGGATAGATTGAATTTTTCTGATCATTTTTCATATATAATTTGTTTGATTTGGAGCTATGGTTGATTTTCTATGATTTTTAGAAGTTTTGGCTATTTTCTAGAATTTTCTGTATAAAAATAAATCCAGAAATTAGTTATTCCGTCAGCAGTGCGTCAGGGTGACGTCAGTGGTCAACGGGGACGTCCAGGTCAAACCTGACAGTGGGTCCCGCGTGTTAGTGTGATTAGCATAACTAGATATTAGTTAATACAAATCCTAATTAGTCAGCAGGGCTGGGCCCTACCTGTCATTGACCCAGGGGGGTCAAACTGGGGTCAACCCGGGTCAAACTCGCCGGAGTTGACCCGGGGCTCGTCGTCGGCAAGGCCAGGGACGGCGGAGGGGTGCGGGTTTCTTCCTCCGGCGACCAAATGGCCGGCGGAGGGCATCTACGTGACGCGGGCACTCGTTCGCGTCGAGTGGTGTAGGTGGTTGGGCCTGGGGTGGCCAGAGTCGTCGCCGGCGTCGACCTTGGCGGTCACTGGGGCTCGGGTGAGGTCGGGGTCATCGTTGTGACGGTCGTGGTGGCTCATGCGAGGCACGTACGTGCTCTACGTGGCGCGGGGAGGAATCTGGGCACGACGGCCGGACCATTAGATGGCCGGAGACTCGTTGGCGGCGAGCACAGGCGGCGGTGCGTGCGGGCGAACTCGAGGCGGCGCGTACGGTGCACGAGAGCTAGAACGGAGAGGGGGAGAAGGGTCAGTGGCTCACTGCGGTTGCAGGGGAGCGAACGGCGAGCTCGGGGAAGAGCTGGAGCGAGCGGGGCGGCGAGGGGGATCTCCGGCGACCGAGATTGAAGACGAGCTCGGTAAAGACGCCCGGGGAGCCTCCGGCGGGGCGTGGCTCGGCGGAGAGGACGAGGGCGACGAGGCGGGGCTTTTGGACGGGTCAGTGAGGCGAGGGGAGCACGGTGTTCATGGTGGCGATGAACGGCGGCGACGGCTTCGCCCTGCTTCGGGAGAGAGAGCGAGAGAGGCGAGGCAGGGGGAGAGTGGAGCGGTCGAGGGGTCCAGGGGGTCTGCGTGGCACTCGTAGACAACGTCCTGGCGTCGGCAGAAGCAGGAGGTGGCCGGCGTGTGGCTGCAGGCGCCGGCCACGCGCCTCTCGTCCTCCTGGCGAGAGGAGGAGGATGACTGGTGGTAGCCAGTGGGCTGGGCTAAGCTGGGCCAGGTCAGGGCGACAGGTAAGTCTAACTCTCTCTCTCTCTCTCTCTTTCTGTTTTGCTTTTATTTATTTCCTGCTATGTGTATTGAAATAGAATAAATACTATTTCATTTCCAAAATCTCTGGAAATATTCAGAGGCACATTTGGGAATATTCT
Source organism: Triticum urartu (assembly GCF_003073215.2). Classification (NCBI taxonomy): domain Eukaryota; kingdom Viridiplantae; phylum Streptophyta; class Magnoliopsida; order Poales; family Poaceae; genus Triticum; species Triticum urartu. The sequence continues at coordinate 291,583,037 of NC_053025.1, read as the reverse complement.
CAACTGCCTAAAAATGCTTCCAAGATTATTTGAGCACTTCAAAATATTTATAACATTTAAAATGCCCAAATTCAAATACATATGGCTTGTTCAAAAATCCAGAATGGCTCCATAAATTGCAAGACCATTTTTGGCAGAGGTTTTAGTCAAGACCAAAAATGGTGGGCTTTTATGAAGGGCATTTTGGGTTCATTGAAATTCCAATTGTTGGAAAATAGCATTTTCAGGGGGGTGTTGGGGTTGATTAGGCCCCATTTCAAGTTTAAGAGAAATTTAAACATGATGCACATGTTCATCCAATCCTAATGCATGACTAAAAGCAGGGACGTGACAAAACTCCCCGGGGGTCTCCAGACTTTTTTTTCTGAAACCTACTCAGGCAAGGAAACACGAAAAAGAAAATAGATGGATCTCGAAAACAAAGCTAATATGAAAAAGAACTCAGATTGGTGGTGGACAAGCGGATGTATATGTTGACTCGGATTGGTGGTGGTCAGGCGGATGTATATGTGGATTCGGATTGGTGGTGGACAGGCGGATGTATATGTTGACTCGGATTGGTGGTGGACAGGCGGATGTATATGGCAGCGGTAAGGAATATGTTGGTGGTGGTGGTATATGGCAGGAGCGATGACGATGGTGCGGCGGTGGCATGACAACTTGTGAACAAAACTCGAAAGTCTAAGGGAAACTAGACACTAAGACCAGTAACTAGACATGACGATGCAACCGAAAATTCAACAAAGCAAAACACTAAAAAGATTATGCAAAGGCTCAGATTGGTTCGGATATGATGAACTAACCTTGATTTTTTGGCTTTTTCATGGACTGTAGGTATGAAGAATAGACTCGATCTAAACTACGAAAAACTATAAAATCTCACCGAGCAACCTGGAAATCTGATACCACTTGATAGAAGTGAAGGTGTCCCGATGTTTCGATGAGATGGTGGCTATCATTTTCTGTGGGAGTCGACCTTGATGATCCGACTATGAACTTGCAAGACGTCGCACCTTAGCAATCGCTAAACCAACTTCCGAGGGGTTATTGAGCACGCCAGAGCACGATCAACCTAACCATGAGGGTCTGTTTCCTGCGAGCAAACGAACAACAAGAAAGAAACTGAGATTGCAATCTGGATACTGGGAATATAAGAGGAAAGCTTTATTAATGAAGGTGGGGTTCTGTGACGTCTTTGTCTGGTCGTTGAACACAAACAAAGTATGCGAAGTTGCAGCTATGGCGAACTTTTAATCTAAACAAAACCCAAAGTCTAAATGATTCCCTAAGGGTTGTATATATGGAGGAAAGAGGGGGGAATTTCATGGCCCTTGGAGAAGGGGTCCGAAACAAACCCTAACTCTTGTTTCCCCACACATACGGACCCTAAAAACAGCCTATAATCAAGTATTTCAAAATTATATGGGCCTTGCCCAAAAAAAGGTGACGCAACACCTAGAACAGCCTCTGGATGAAATTTATGAAGTGGCATCTTGTATATTTCGTCCAAAGCTTCATGCACTCATTGTGGTGGCTTCAAAGTCCTAGAATCATCACTTGTAACTCCGTTCTTGTTCCCCATGCGCATGCCATCATCTCCATGCTTGAACTTGCTCCAAGGTTATTCTTTCTTGTCCAAGCTAGGCCCTTCATTTGTAAGCTAAACAAATGTATCCAATTTAGGCAACATCATATTCTCATCAATATTAGAATCATTACCAAGAAACAAAAGTACCTGGTAGTTCAATTGGCGTGCACGAGCTCTAGTAATTGGTCCAGTATGTATAGTAGCAGGGGCTGTGGGTGTAACAATGGTATTGATGTCCTCATCAACAACATGTCAATTATCCTTGGGAGGCCCTTTTTAAATACTGCAGGGGATGTTATTGATTGCAACAAAAACAAGGTCACTTTTCATATCAATGGTAATGAGCATATGGTACACTTTCCGAAGAAACAATTCCAAGTGAATGGTATAATGTTATTGAAAAATCTCCGACAATCACTATTGGAAGTTTTGATGCGGTGCATCTTATGGACATCACCATGTCAAGAGTCCGTTTGGCAAGTGACACATGCGACATCTACTTGACATACACAAAGGTGAATCATCTCCTTTACACGTGCTCACTTGACCCCTTCGAGGAGGGTATACTACTTGACACTTATCCCGTGTGCATGCATAGGTATTGTCGGAGCTTCACGGAAAACGAGGAGGAGTGCAAGTGCCAAGGAACAACTACACCATCCGTGAGGGAAGCCTGGAAGCGACGACGGAAGAAGATGGAGCTACTGAAGCTATAGCGGCTGGACATCCGGGCCAGAGGCCGGAGATCCGGCGCCTGGGCAGCCGTGCAGGAGCTGCCCCAATAGACGGCCAACAGCATCAGTGGCCGGACATCCGGCACCAGCCTCGGACATCCAGCGCCTCGGCAACGCGCGGACATCCGGTGCCCACCGTCGGAAATCCGGACAGCAGCTATCCAGAGAGCAACGGTTTCGGCCACCGCCAGGCCGGACATCCGGCAAGTGCCCCGGACATCCGGCGCCCCGCGAACGGCCGGACATCCGGCGCCTACCTACGTGCATGGACAGGGCCCGAGGCCCATGTATCCCTCTTTCCCACTTACCCCTTGGTGGCTTAGACTATATATACTCCCCCACCTCATTCTAGTTAGGGTTAGTGTTGTGATAGCTCATTTGAGGGATAGAGCTTCGCTTATCCATATCGGATCTACTCCACGAGAGAGACTGCGGCCCCTCTACGGAGAAGATCCACCTTGGATTCAAAACCTCCTCATGGAGAAGATATCAAGACCTCCTCATGAAGAAGAACCGGTTACCTTTGTATCGTCCCTTGTTGATCGTGGATCTTGTATCTCTCTTTGTGTTTCGAGGATCTAGCACATGTGTGATAATTCTTGTTGGTTTTAGTGTTTCTCTCGTGTTTCCCCTCGTGATTCCCCTTGTTTTCCCCCTCGTGTTCTTTGTGTTCATTGCGGGATCCGCTCCTTTCATGAAAGATCGGCCGATTAGGGTTCTATCCTACATCATCTTGGTATCATGAGCCACGTTGATCATGATTTCTGAGCCTCCCCTCTTTGTTTTCTATCCCAATTTTATTGATTTCGTCCTAAATTCGAAAATCCCCACCAAAAATAGCCCCCAATTTTTTTTTGTGATTTGTTGGTCTTGATGATGTTTTGTTGATTTTGATCCATGGATTCGTTGTGTCTTGAGTAGATCTATATTTGCCCCAAGTTTCCCCACTTTCCATCCACGAATTCTCTCCAATTTTGCCTTTGGAATCATCCATTTCCGCCCCCAATTCAAAATTTTCCGCCCCAAACGAGATCTGGATTCGTCGGGCCGGACATCCGAGTCCCCGGCCGGACATCCGGCTCCTGGAGCACCAAATCTGCTCGGTTCTGGACATCAGGTCCCGGATTTCCAGCCCCGAGCCCGGATGTCCGGCCCCTGACATTTCAGCCATCCCCGTTTCACTGTTTTGTCCATAACTAATTCATCCGGAGTCCGTTTTTAACGTTCTTTAGCTCGTTGAAAAGCTCTTGACATCATCCTTCCAAAAAAATACTACCATCACCATTTGACTCCATCAAATTTTTGGAACTTTGGCATCTTTGCCTAGGGCTTCCACCATATCATCTGGATAACCACCACCGACTTCTGCAACCTAACCCAATTTGTTCCCCATAGCATTAGTGGTTGCTTGAGGAGTGGTTCGAGTCTCCTAAGGTGTCTAGGCTACTTAGGAATGGTTGTTTCTTCATCAACCACCACCACCACCATACTTCCGCATAGGCTTGACCACCATACACTTCCACCATCCCAGCTTAACCCAATTTTTCACTGGCAAAAATTTTTAGGCCAAAAAAAAAGAGTCTGGAGACCCCCGGGCAGTTTTTAGGCCAAAATTTTCATGGGCAAATTTTTTTTCCCTATCCTTTTTTTAGGCTTTTCTGAGTATTTTGAGCCACGTGCCATCATAGTGATTTTTTGTCGCACTTTTTCGTCGTCGCTGCCCTGATTTTCGAAAAAAAAGTGAAATTTTTTTTCCGTGCCCATCCTATTAGTTTGACGAGGGAAGAGTTTTGAGACACTCGCCATTATAGTGATTTTTCGCAAAAAAAAGAGGAGCACAAAAAAAAGGAGCGCAAAAAAAAAGCGAAAAAAAAAAGTTCCAGAGTGTGCTTTTCCCTTATTTACGTGCAGCGCCGTGATTTTGTTAGTGTTCTAGGCTCGCGTCTCTAGCACGGTCTAGCCTAGGACCAGCACAGTACCGTCGTTGAGCGTTTATTCAACTTTGCATCTCTGAATTGATTATTGCTGACCCTTTTTGCTACCATACTATAAGCCTTCCCAGCTCCACATACCTCTACGTCGTGCGTTTGACTCTCCCTGGCAATCGCTCTATCCAAGCTTTTGAGAGTTTTGACTACAACGGTTGCCGATCACCGCCTGCTGCTGGGTAAGAACTGGTAAGAATTTGAGATTTGCTTGACGGATTTGTGACACCCGCCACCACCACCTCTTGTTAGTATTCTGTAGGATCATATTCTTGTGTGTTTTCTATTGTTGCTAACCATGGCAGGATCACAAGCCGACGAGACTGACTGGGAGAACATGACGAATCAGGAGTTGCATGATAAATTTCAGCAAATGATGAATGGACAGGTGCAGGATGTGCTAAACAGATTTGAAGAGGCCATGGAGAAGATAGATGACATGGAGAAGACGTTCGAAACAAAGCTCGATGACAGGTTTAATGAATTGCTCGCGCGTCTTCCACCACCACCACCGGCTGCTCCTGCCGCACCTCTGCAACAACAGCAACAACACCGACTACCTCCACGTCGGGAAACAGCCCTCCCCCGAGCGAGCCGTGTCCCTCTTCAGTCGGGCCAAACTGCTGGTGCTGCTGTTGATACTTCTGTGGCTCCTACTGCTGATGTGGAGCAGGATGATTATGTGGGAGATTATGAGGATGAGGTTGATCAAAATCAGAACTACGTGCCACCACCAGCATAGCAACCACCAGGTCGTCCACATGCAAATAATGGCAATGGTAGGGCTCACCCTCAGGTACGAGATCATGACCATCTCCCTAAACTAAAATTGAATATTCCACCATTTGAGGGTAGATATGTTCCTGATATATATCTTACTTGGGAGTTAGAAACTGAACAACGATTTACAATTTTACAATATCCCGAGGAGAGACGTGTTCCTGCTGCTGTTTGTGCATTCACTAGTTTTGCATGTGTTTGGTGGTCTGAGCATTGTAGATTATATCTTATTCCGGCTACTTGGGCTGCTTTGAAAACTGCTATGCGTACTCGTTGGGTTCCACCATATTATCAACGTGAATTACTTCAAAAATTGCAGCGCCTAAGACAGGGAAAAAATTCTGTAGAAGAATATTATCAGGAATTACAAACTGGCATGATTAGATGTGGTATTGTTGAGGAGAATGAAGCTATGCTTGCACGTTTTATGGGTGGATTAAATAGAGAGATTCAGACGATTCTAGAGTATAAGGAGTATACTAATATCACTCGTTTATTCCATCTTGCTTGTAAAGCTGAACGTGAAGTGCAGGATCGACAGGCATTGGCGCGGACTAACTTTTCTGCAGGTCGACCTTCTTCATGGACACCACGTGCATCATCTACTTCCACACGTTCTGCTTCACCGGCGCCTCCGTCGGCTGCCACCTCCAACCGTGATACAATAAAGCAGGCACAATCACCACTATCTGCCAAGAGCACACCTTCTGGGCCTGCAAAGAGCTCTTCTTCATCCATGGCATCAACAGGGCAGACACATGATATTATTTTTCGACGTTGCAAGGGTGGAGGTCATTATGCGAGAGAATGCCCATCTAAGCGTGTGATGATTGTTACCGAGGATGGTGGGTATGAGTCCGCTAGTGACTATGATGAGGAGACTTTGGCTCTTATTACACGTGACGAACACGGTGGAGACGATTCTGATCATGAGACGCAATACATGGCTCCTGAAGATGCTGACAGGTATGAATGTTTAGTTGCTCAACGTGTTTTGAGTGTGCAGGTTACACAAGCTGAGCAAAATCAGAGGCATAATTTGTTCCATACAAAGGGAGTTGTGAAGGAACGTTCTGTTCGCGTGATCATAGATGGAGGGAGTTGCAACAACTTGGCTTAGCATGGAGATGGTGGAGAAGCTATCTCTCACCACAAGACCACATCCACATCCTTACTACAATCCAATGGTTCAACAACAGCGGCAAGGTTAAGGTAACACGTACTGTTCGTGTGCATTTTAGTATCTCTACATATGCTGATTATGTTGATTGTGATGTGGTACCCATGCAAGCATGTTCCTTATTACTTGGTAGACCATGGCAATTTGATAAAAATTCTGTACACCATGGTAGAAATAATCAGTATACTCTTGTTCATAAGGATAGCCATATTACTTTGCTTCCTATCTGAATCCATTTTGAAAGATGATATTAATAGAGCTAATAAAGCAAAACAGGAGAAAAATAAGAGTGAAAATCAGATTGTGGCAAAGAATTTGAGCAACAAATGAAGCCTAATAATAAACCATCTAGTGTTGCTTCTGAAATTAAATTGAAAAGTGCATGTTTACTTGCCACCAAATCTGATATTGATGAGCTAGATTTTAGCAAATCTGTTTGCTATGCTTTTGTGTGCAAAGAGGCATTATTTTCATTCGAGGACGTGCCTTCCTCTTTGCCCCCTGCTGTCACTAACATTTTGCAGGAGTTCGCTGGCGTCTTCCACAAGACGTGCCACCGGGATTACCACCTATTCGAGGGATTGAAGCATCAAATTGACTTAATTCCCGGTGCATCGCTACCCAACCGTGCACCATACCGTACCAATCCAGAGGAGACGAAGGAGATTATGCGTCAAGTACAGGAGTGCTCGACAAAGGTTATATACGCGAATCTCTTAGTCCTTGTGATGTTCCTATTATCTTTAGTGCCGAAAAAGGATGGTACGTCGTATGTGCGTGATTGTAGAGGCATTAATAATATTACTATTCGTTATCGTCATCCTATTCCTAGGCTAGATGATATGCTTGATGAATTGAGTGGCTCTACAATATTCTCCAAAGTTGATTTGCGTAGTGGATACCATCAAATTCGTATGAAATTGGGAGATGAATGGAAAACACCATTTAAAACTAAGTTTGGATTATATGAGTGGTTAGTCATGCCTTTTGGGTTAACTAATGCACCTAGTACTTTCATGAGATTAATGAACGAAGTTTTACGTGCTTTCATTGGACGATTTGTGGTAGTCTATTTTGATGATATACTGATTTATAGCAAATCTTTGGAGGAACATTTGGAACATTTACGTGCTGTTTTTATTGCTCTACGTGATGCACGTTTGTTTGGTAACCTTGGGAAGTGCACCTTTTGCACCGACCGAGTATCTTTTCTTGGCTATGTTGTTACTCCACAGGGAATTGAAGTTGATAAAGCCAAGATTGAAGCTATTGAGAGTTGGCCGCAGCCCAAAACGGTCACACAAGTGAGGAGTTTCCTTGGCCTCGCGGTTTCTATAGGCGTTTTGTGAGAGATTTCAGCACCATTGCTGCACCTCTCAACGAGCTTACAAAGAAGGATGTGCCTTTTGTTTGGGGTACCGCACAGGAAGAAGCCTTCACGGTATTGAAAGATAAGTTGACACATGCTCCTTTACTCCAACTTCCTAATTTAATAAGACTTTTGAGCTTGAATGTGATTGCTAGTGGAATTGGATTAGGAGGTGTGTTATTACAAGATGGAAAACCTGTTGCATACTTTTCTGAAAAATTGAGTGGGCCTAGTCTGAACTATTCTACTTATGATAAAGAATTATATGCTCTTGTTCGGACCTTAGAAACATGGCAACATTATTTATGGCCCAAGGAATTTGTTATACATTCTGATCATGAATCTTTGAAACACATTAAAAGTCAAGCAAAACTGAACCGTAGACATGCTAAATGGGTTGAATTCATTGAGACTTTCCCTTATGTCATTAAACACAAGAAGGGTAAAGAAAATGTTATTGCTGATGCCTTGTCTCGTCGTTATACTATGCTTTCACAACTTGACTTTAAAATATTTGGTTTGGAGACCATCAAAGATCAATATGTTCATGATGCTGAATTTAAAGATGTATTGCAGAATTGTAAGGAAGGGAGAACTTGGAACAAGTTCGTTCTTAACGATGGATTTGTGTTTTGTGCTAACAAGCTATGCATTCCAGCTAGCTCCGTTCGTCTTTTGTTGTTGCAGGAGGCGCATGGAGGAGGATTAATGGGACACTTTGGCGTCAAGAAGACGGAGGATATACTTGCTACACATTTCTTTTGGCCAAAGATGAGACGGGATGTTGAGCGTTTTGTTGCTCGCTGCACTACATGTCAAAGAGCTAAGTCACGACTCAATCCTCATGGTTTATATATGCCTTTGCCTGTACCAAGTGTTCCTTGGGAGGATATATCTATGGACTTTGGTTTAGGTTTACCTCGAACAATGAAGGGGAGGGATAGCATATTTGTTGTCGTGGATAGGTTCTCTGAAAATGCACACTTATACCATGTCATAAAAAAGCGATGATGCTGTTAATTGCTGATTGTTCTTCGTGAAATTATTCGCTTGCATGGTGTGCCAAATACTATTGTTTCAGATCGTGATACTAAATTTCTTAGCCACTTTTGGAGATGTTTATGGGCTAAGTTGGGGACTAAGCTGCTTTTTAGTACTACTTGTCACCCCCAAACTAATGGACAAACTGAAGTAGTCAATAGAACATTGTCTACTATGCTTAGGGCTGTTTTGAAGAATAACAAGAAAATGTGGGAAGAATGCTTGCCTCATATTGAATTTGCTTATAATCGTTCATTGCATTCTACTACTAAGATGTGCCCTTTTGAAATTGTGTATGGTTTCCTACCTCGTGCACCTATTGATTTGTTGCCTCTTCTATCTTCAGAGAAGGTTAATTTTGATGCTAAAGAACGTTCTGAATTGATTTTAAAAATGCATGAGTTAACTAAGGAAAACATTGAGCGTATGAATGCTAAATATAAACTTGCTGGAGATAAGGGTAGAAAACATGTTGTGTTTGTGCCCGGAGATCTTGTTTGGTTACATTTGCGTAAAGATAGATTTCCTAATCTACGCAAATCAAAGCTAATGCCACGTGCTGATGGTCCTTTTAAGGTGTTAGAGAAAATAAATGATAATGCATATAAATGATAATGATTTTGGGGTTAGTCCCACTTTTAACATTGCATATTTGAAGCCTTATTTGGGTGAGGAAGATGCGCTTCCGTCGAGGACGACTTCATTTCAAGAAGGGGTGGATGATGAGGACATCAATACCATTGTTACACCCACAACCCCTACTGTTACATATACTGGACCAATTACTAGAGCTCGCGTACGCCAATTAAATTACCAGGTACTTTCGTTTCTTGGTAATGATTCTAATGTTCATGAGATTATGATGCTGCCTAAATTGGATACATTTGTTTTGCTTACAAATGAAGGGCCTAGCTTGGAGAAGGATGAACATTGGAGCAAGAACACGCATGGAGTTGATGGCATGCGCAAGGGGATCAAGAACGGAGTTACAAGTGATGATTTCAGGACTTTGAAGCTGCCATAAGGAGTGCATGAAGCCTTGGACGAAATATACAAGATGCCACTTCATAATATTCGTCCATAGGCTATTCTAGGTGCTGCGTCACCTTATTAATGGGCCAGGCCCATGTAATTTCGAAATACTTAAGTATAGGCTATTTTTAGAGTCTGTATGTGTGGGGAAACAAGAGTTAGGGTTGGTTTCGGACCCCACCCTCAAGGGCCACGAAATTCCCCCTCTTCCTCCATATATACAGCCCTTAGGGCGTCGTTTAGACTTTGGGTTTTGTTTAGATTAAAAGTTCGCCATAGCTGCAACTTCGCGAACTTCGTTTGTGTCCAACGACCAGACCAAGACGTCACAGAACCCCACCTTGATCAATAAAGCTTTCATCTTATATTCGCAATATCCAGATTGCAATCTCAGTTTCTTGCTTGTTCTTCGTTTGCTCGCGGGAAACATACCCTCGTGGTCAGGTTGATCGTGCTCCGGCGTGGTCAATAACCCTCGGAAGTTGGTTTAGCGATTGCTAAGGCACGACGTCTCGCACGTTCGTAGTCGGATCGTCAAGGTCGACTCCCACAGTAAACGATAGCCACCATCTCATCGAAACATCGGGACACCTTAGCCTCTATCAAAAGCTTTATTGATCAAGGTGGGGTTCTGTGACGCCTTTGTTTGGTCATTGAACACAAATGAAGTACGCGAAGTTGTAGCAATGGTGAACTTTTAATCAAAACAAAACCCAAAGTCTAAATGATGCCGTAAGGACTGTATATATGGAGGAGAGAGGGGGAATTTCATGGCCCTTGGAGGAGGGGTTCGAAACCAACCCTAACTCTTGTTTCCCCACACATAGGGACTCTAAAAACTGCCTATAATCAAATATTTCGAAATTACATGGGCCTGGTCCAAAAATAAGGTGACACAGCACCTAGAATAGCCTCTGGACGAAATTTATGAAGTGGCATCTTGTATATTTCTTCCAAGGCTTCATGCACTCATTATGGTGGCTTCAAAGTCCTGGAATCATCACTTGTAACTCCGTTCTTGTTCCCCTTGCGCATGCCATCATCTCCATGCTTGAACTTGCTCCAAGGTTCATCTTTCTTGTCCAAGCTAGTCCCTTCATTTGCAAGCAAAACAAATGTATCCAATTTAGGCAGGATCATATTCTCATGAACATTAGAATCGTTACCAAGAAACGAAAGTACCTAATAATTCAATTGGTGTGCGCGAGCTCTAGTAATTGGTCCAGTATGCATAGCGGCAGGAGCTGTGGGGTATTGATGTCCTCATCACTCACTTATCCCTTCATCCCACATCACCACCTACCTCCAGAAAAAAATCACCATTGCTCTCTCTCTCTCTCATGTTCCTGCTCTCAAACCTGCGGATTTCGATCTCTTTGCCCGAAGCTCCATTTTCAAAACTATTTCGGGGGATTGTTGCTTGGTATATGACTCCTTCGTTTGTCCAATTAGTTTTTGCTTTAGTGGTTTATATTTTGAATAATTAGCTACTCTTGGTGCTGCTATAGATGAGCTTGCATGTTGAATTCTTAGAGTTCTAAGTAGTTTGAATGCTTGATATGGCCTCTATGCATCCCTATGAGTAGTTTCTTTGAATCTTGTGAAGTTTTGTTGAGAAAGATTTTGTGGACTAAAAATTTCAGAATTTTGTTCATAGGAAAAAGATGAGTATCTTTAGGAAGTTTGCTTCCAGGAAGAACTCCAAGGGAGTTATTGGGGAGTCATCTGACAGTGATCGCCATACCCGGAGAATGGCGGAGGTACGGTTGTGCGAATGGCCGCATAACCCGTTCATGGAAGGGGCTGAAATCCTTCAGGAGTTTGCACAATATGCTGCTAATGCCGGACTCACCGACTTCATCGCAGCTGAATGTGAACAGTATCATCTCCTCACAAATTCCTTTTTGCAAAATTTTCATTTCTTACCTAGGAATAATCCCCATGTAGTGTAGTTTAATTTATATGCTGAAACCCGTCAGATACCACTTACTGACTTTTGTGACATTTGCGTGATCCCTTCTGATGGGAGTTTAGTTGAGCCTAGGCCCGCAGAGTTTGATGGTTTTTACCGCACTCTGACCGTGGGGGATGGGAGAGGGGTATCAAGTGTCACTGCCACTAGCATACACTTTCTTGCTGTGCATTATTTTGCTTTATTCATTGCGAAGTGTTTTCTTGCTAGAGAAAAGGTAGGTGCACGCAGTGCTCTAGACTTTGTTGTTTTACGTCATGCACTTTTCGGCAACAAAACTTATAGATTAGGAGCAATTGTGGCACGTGTCGGTGTATAAAAGTAGGGGCTCTTCTTTTGACCCCTTTACTTGTGCACAGGCAGTCAGAGCCGCGCGCCACGGCCACACTTAGTAGGGCAGAGGAGGGAAGTCGGAGAGAAGCCAAAACATGAGACAACCAAGGCAATGCCAAGACCAGAAGTGCAGGAGAGCAAGAGGGCGAGGTAGACTCCCTCGGCAAGATCCTTACCGAGGCAGCCTCCACAGCCCCCGCAAGAGCCTTGCCGAGGCAGCCTCCGCAGCCCCGGCAAGAGCCTTGCTGGGGCAACTTGCCCGATGCCAGCGGAGCAAGCCACCCTTGAGCCCACAGGCTCCAACCCAACCAACTACATTGGAACCAAGGCTCGGGAGGCACCTCTGTGGTGGCATGCAAATCTTCATCAAGATCATAAACATGTGAGATCAGATGAGGACCAGGAGACGGCGACCCTCGGCAGGATCCTAGCCGAGGAAATCCACAAGACCCCTGGCAAGACCCTTGCCGGGGACGACTGCAATGCCACAGCAGCACCCTTGCCGGGCCCCTAGCAAGACCCTTGCCGAGGGCATCAGCAGGGCCACTGCGAGGCCCACGCCAGCCAAGACTCCACCACCGTCACCAAGTAGCTGCTAGCTCAACCAGCTGGGCTGGCACCTGTGTGGCGATTCTTGATTGTCATGGCTCCTAAGAAGAAGGCGGCCATGGCGGTCGGTTTGTCGGGAGCCGGACGGCCCGTACCGTTGCGGGTGAGCAGCGGGCCAGTCGCGGACAAGACCCGAGGCGTGACCTGCGAGCACCAACATCGCTCTAGCAGTCAGAGCCTGACGAGCGGCGTCGTTCATGCGCAAGGCGACAGGCCGCATGCCGTGAAATCAAGAGACGGAGCTGGGCTCCCCGCAGGCGGCGCGGGACCCTCTGGGGGCATCGCCGTACCAACCACAGGCGGCGCGGCAACCTCCAAGACGCCCACTCTGGCGCCCACAGCGCGCTCTTCCCAGGTTGTGCGCGACGAGCAGCGTCACCACGCCGGTGACCCTGGACACCGCCATGGGGAGAGTCCTGTGCGTCATTTGCGGGATAAAGGAGGACAACATGCCCACCGAAGTGCTGGCGGAAATGGCACACAGCCGCCGGGCCGTGACAGAGCTCCTTCTAACATGGTTAGAAGTCGAAGCGCACCACGGTCCATGCAGCTTTCGCCACCACCCACGCCAGCAGAAGCTTTGGCGCGCGTGCAGCTGCTCCTCAACTTCCCTCCTGCTGCGGAGAACCTCGACGAGTGGAGAGCCACTATCCAGAGCCTCGTCGGCGTCGCCAATAGAGATGAGCCATGACCGGCGGGGCCCTCAGGCCAGCGCTCCATCGAGCCACTACACGCCAGCGGTGGAGGAGCCGGAGGCGCCGCGGCCACGGTGCACTCTCCTCCTCCACGCCAGCCACCGCGGATGTCGGTCCGTCATGATGACGCTTGTGATAACATTTCCATAGCATCGTCCGACCCACGGACCCACCGCGACCAATGCCAGGTTCTTCGGGAGCGAGCCCATGAAGACGCTCGAACCACCATCGAGCGCCGGTGCGATATGCACCACCAGTCAGACAGGCGAGCGGGGCCCGCTATGGACCACCCAGCACCGAGAGGCTCCGACGACCTACCTTACGAGGTGGGTTGCCCAGCCTTTACCCGTGAGCTGCGGCAGTTCCAGTGGCCGTCCCACCGCACGTTCAAGCCCAACGTCAGCGAGAAGTACAATGGGAAGACCCATCCGTCAGAGTTCCTCAGCATCTACACCATCGTGATGCAAGCCGCTGGAGCTCGTGACGACAAGGTGCTTGCCAACTACTTCCCGTTGGCCCTGAAACCCAATGTCATGTCTTGGTTGATGCACTTGCCGGCGGATTCCATTTCTTCTTGGTCGGACCTGTGTCATGAGTTTGTTGGTGCCTTCACTGGAGGCCACCAAGCTCATGGCAAGGCGAGTGATTTGCATATCAATCCCAGAAGGAAGGTGAAAACCTGCGCAAGTACATACAGAGGTCCAGCCGAGTGCAATACAACATCCCGGATGTTCATCCTGCCGCCGTGATCAGCGCATTCCATCAGAATGTGCATAACCACAAGATGTGTGAAGAGCTGGCAATGAACAAGGTCAAGGACGTGGCCGAACTTTACGTTCTGGCCGATAGATGCGCCCGGGCTGAATAGGGAAGGAAGTACCCCGACGAAGACGCCGGTGCGGAAACCGACTCTATCGACGAAGACACCACCGCCCCGACGAAGAAGGGCCGTCGTCGCAATAGGAAACACAAGCGCAAGGCCGTGCTTGCCGTCGAGGGATCCGACGACACTGGTGCCACCAAGAAGGCCAAGGCATACGACCCCGGCAAGAACATTGCCGGGTGTGCCGCTTGCCGGGCCTTGGCGGCTGCCGACAAGCCAGGGGGCTCCGACAAGCAGTATTGCAAGATCCACCGCACCAAGGGCCACGACCTCCAGAACTGTCGACAAGTTGAGCTTCTTGCTGAAAAGCAAAAAGCCGAATATGAGAGGCGTGACAAGGTGAAGGCTCAGGATGGGGCCGAAGGATCCGTCAAGAAGCGTGGCGGCCTAGGAGGCCGCCGTGGCAAGGACAACCATCAAGAGAGGCCCGCTCGGGGCCGCGACAAGAAGCAGCAAGACGACGATCATGACGAGGACGACGAGTCCGGCGAGCATGAGTTCAAGAAAGCTACAGAGGCCATGTGCGTCGATGGTGGTGCCTCGCTGCATACTTCTCACCGCCAGCTCAAGTAGTGGGCGCGTGAGATCACAGTAGCATAGCCATCGTTCGACACTCAGAAGCCGCTGAAGTGGTCTAGCATGCCCATCATCTTTGATGCCGAGGACCACCCTGATCGCACAACTGCAGTCAGGTGTTTGCCGTTGTTGGTTTCACCAACGGTACGCAACCTCAAGGTGAACAAGATGTTGGTTGACGGCGGGGCCGGTCTGAACTTGATCTCACCTGTTGTGATCAAAAAGCTGCAAATTCCAGATGGAGACCTCGAGGAAACGGGCACATTTTAAGGGGTGAACCCGGGAAGGAGCCAGCCGAAGGGGAAGGTCACGCTGCCTATGACGTTTGGAGGCGAGCTGAACTACAGGATGGAGAAGATTGTCTTCAATGTAGCAGAGATTTCCTTGTCCTACAACGGGATTCTCGGCCGCCCGGCACTAGCCAAGTTCATGGCGGCATCACATTACGCCTAAACATGCTGAAGATGCCTGGGCTAATGACCATCATCACCGTTCCCTATGACAAGAAGGATGCGTTGATCTGCGCTGACCAACTCTACCGAGAAGCAGTTGTAGCAGCCGCCGCCAAGGCACTTGCTCCTGCCACTGAAACCCCGGGAAAGAACAAGAAGACCCGCAAGACCTCTCGCACCCACTCTGGCAAGCGTACCTCTTTGGAGTGTTCTGCTACCGTCAAGGACGTGCCAGAGAGCTTCACCGGCAAGAGCAAGAAATCCAGAGGTACACCACCAGAGACCAAGAGGGTGTCCGTCAAGGAGGATGGCACGGGAGGGGCTTTCACCATAAGCTCCACCCTCAACAGCAAATAGGAAAGCGTGCTCGTCACTTTCCTGTGGGCGAATGTCGATGTGTTTGCATGGCAAGCATCCGACATCCCCGGCGTTCCCTAGGAAGTGATTGAGCACCATCTTGCTGTCTGTCCCCATGCGCGACCCGTCAAGCAGAAGGTCAGGAAGCAAGCTTTGGAACGGCAAGAATTCATCACAGAGGAGATCAGGAAATTGGAAGCAGCAGGCTTGGTGAGAGGAGGGATCCATCCAACATGGTTGGCCAATCCGATGGTGGTGCGCAAGGCGAACAGGAAGTGGAGGCTGCGTATCGATTACACAGATATCAATAAGGCTTGTCCTAAGGACACCTTCACGTTGCCGTGCATTGACCAGATTGTTGACTCCATGGCTGGGTGCGATCTGTTATCGTTCCTGGACGCCTACTCGGGCTACCACCAGATCTTCATGGCAAGGAAGCCGAAGAGAAGACAACATTCATCACCCTGTGTGGTACGTATTGCTTTTTACGGATGCCTTTCGGGTTGAGAGTGCTGGCTCGACATTCGCAAGGGTGGTCCAAATTGGTTTTGAGCCCCAGCTACATAGAAATATGGAAGCTTATATGGATGACATAGTGGTCAAAACCAAGGACAAGGCAACCCTTGTACAAGACTTAGAAAAGACGTTTGCCAACCTACGCAAGATCAATCTCAAGCTGAACCTTGAGAAGTGTGTCTTCGGCATTCCATCCGGCAAACTTCTCGGGTTCTTTGTGTCGCAGTGTGGGATCGAGGCAAACCCAGACAAAATCAAGGCTATTGAGAAGATTGAGGCACCCAAATGGATCAAGGATGTGCATCGGCTCACTGGCTGCGTTGCCGCCATGAGCAGGTTCATCTCCAACTCCGCTGAGCGTGCCCTCCCCTTTTCCAGGATCTTGAAGAACGCAGGCCCACTGGAGTGGACCTTAGAGGCCGATGCAGCGTTGCAAGATCTGAAGAAATACCTTTCCTCTACACCAATACTGGTTGCGCCTAAACCACAAGTGTCGTTGCTGCTGTATCTGGTGGCGACGAATCAAGTGGTCAGTGCTGCGCTAGTGGTGCAGAGGGAGGTCGGTAAAGAGCAGTGGCGATGGTGGGACTGGGGGATGGCAAGCCATAGGTTCCCCCGGCCGGGCCTGATGCCGGCAAGGCAGGCCCCTGGCGGAATCTGACGCCATCTGGACAGGTCCCATGCAATCGAATGAGGTGGTGCAGAAGAAGAAGATGATGCAGCATCCGGTTTAGTTTGTCAGCTCCCTCCTGCAAGGGGCTAGGTCAAGGTACTCTGGTGTGCAGTAATTGCTCTTCGGCCTCCTTATGGCCTCGAGGAAGCTGCGTCACTATTTCCACGCACACAAAATCACCGTCGTCACCCGCCTCCCGTTACAACGGATATTGCACAACCCAGACGCAACCGAAAGGATTGTGGAGTGGGCCTTGGAGCTTTCGAGCTTTGGTTTGAAGTTTGAAAGTACTTCGACAATCCAGAGCAGAGTCTTGGCAGAGTTCAATGCAGAATGGACCTCAACGCCTGACGAGGAAATCCAGGAGACCACCCTCCCCGGCAAGGAAGCAAGTCACAACTGGATCATGTACTTTGATGGGGCTTTCTCGCTTCAAGGCGCCGGTGTTGGTGTGCTGCTCGTCGCACCCACCGGAGAGCACCTCAAGTATGTAATCTAGATGCACTTTCCTAGGGAGATGTCCACCAACAACACTGCTGAGTACGAGGGGTTGCTTGCTGGCCTCAGGACCGCGGCGGACCTTGAGGTCAAGAAACTCATCGTTAGAGGTGATTCACAGCTTGTCTTCAGACAAGTTACCAAAGATTATCAAAGCTCGTTGATGGAGGCCTACATAGATGAAGTAAGGAAGCTGGAGGAGCACTTTGACGGTATACAAGCGGAGCACGTTCCCTGAGCGGAGAACGACATCGCCGATTACCTGTCGAAGCGCGTTGCATTCAAGCTACCTGTGGAACCAGGTACTTTTTTGCTTCAGTTAACTCAACCATCCATCGAACCATCAACGGAGTAGAATAAACGGAGGAAACAGGCCCCGGAAAGTACTTTCCCACTGAGCCCCCAGGGACCGCCGGCAAGGGTGTTGCCGTGGATTCTGAGCCTGCCGAGGGGCGACTGACTCTAGCGGGCCGTCAAGCCCTAGCCGTATAGACGGCCGCTCCCATGGCAGAAGAAATGCCTTTGGTCCTTGCCGTCGAGCCCCAGGCTCCGGCATGGGCACATCATACCGTCCAATTCCTACAAACATGGGAGCTTCCTGAGGATCAGGGAGAAGCGGAGAGAGTAGCTCGTCGGTCTGCCATGTATCTGTTCGTCGATGACGTCCTGTACAGAAAGAGACCGAATGGTGTGAAATTGAAGTGCATTCCCCAGGAGGAAGGACTGGAGCTGTTGGCAGAGATACACGAAGGCATATGTGGCTCCCACATTGGGTCGAGGGCCCTTGCCGGCATGGCATTCCGGCAAGGTTTCTTCTGGCCCACCGCCCTCCAGGATGCAACGACACTAGTAACCAAGTGTGAAGTGTGTAAGTTCCATTCAAAGAAGCTTCATCAGCCAGCTCAAGCCCTTCAAACAATTCCTCTTTCCTGGCCATTCTCGGTCTGGGGGCTTGACATCCTGGGCCCTTTCCCCCGCGCTATCGGGGGTTACATTGCGATCGTCAAGTTCACAAAGTGGCCAGAGGTGGAAGCAGTGAGGAAGGTGACAACACAGTCAGCCGTCAAGTTCTTCAAGGGGCTAGTGTGCCGTTTTGGTGTGCCAATCAGAGTCATCACCGATAACAGCATGCAGTTCACAAGCCACACCTTCATGCAATACACCCGAGACCTCGACAGCAGGGTCTGTTTTGCTTCCGTGGCACACCCACGGAGCAATGGCCAGACGGAGAGGGCAAATGCTGAAGTGTTGCGAGGCCTGAGGACAAAGAATTTTGACATGCTGCACAAGAGTGGAAAGTGCTATATCGATGAGTTGCCGGCGGTTCTTTGGTCGATCAGAACGACGCAAAATTGAGCCACCGGCCAGACACCCTTTTCTCTCATATACGGGGCAGAAGCAGTTCTCCCCATGGAACTCATATATGGGTCACCTCGAGTGCTCGCTTACGATGAGCTTGAACAAGAGCAATTGCGGCAAGATGACGCAATGCTCCTTGAGGAAGATCGTCTTCGGGTAGCTGTGAGAGCAACACGCTACCAGCAAGCCTTGCGCCGCTACCATAGCCGCAAGGTTCATGCCCGAAGCTTTGAGGAAGGCGACCTTGTTCTTCGGCGTGTTCAGTCGGCCAAGTATTCCAACAAGTTGACGCCGAAGTGGGAAGGCCATTATCAGGTAATACGAGTCACCAGGCCTGGCGCAGTCCGCCTGGAGACCGAAGATGCTATTCCAGTGAGTAACTCCTGGAACATTGAACATCTTCATGAGTTTTACCCATAAGGCGCGGTTGCCTGGCCCCCGGCAACCCACCTTTTGTACAAGCCTTGCCGGCAAGGCATGTAACCCTCTGTACAAAGCCAGGCGCAGACCCTGAGCATAAATAAATGAAGCGCTGGCGCCCTAATTTTTAGCATGCGTGCTAGGTTAAGTCTCTCCCTCGGTTAGGGTTGATAGCACATAGCGGCGACTAACCCCTAGACTAGAGGTCGAGTGTGTGCCTTTCTGTCTTCTTTGGTTCGCAGGGCACGTGGACACTTCTGCTGAGCCGCTTGGGAAAAAGAAAACGGACCGGCGCTCCGGCCCCGGCAAGCCAAGACTGCCAGGGGCTGAAGACACAAGGATCTAACCACGGCAAGCCAAAGTTGCCGGGGGCTGCAGATTCAGATAAGTCCTTCATCCTCTGTTGTGCATTTCCGTATAGAACTAGGACAAATGAAACCTCATTTTGCTCCAAGACCACCATGCTCCCCCTTTTTTACCCAAGTCCCTGGGATAGAACCGGGTCGTAGATGCGGTGGCAAGGAAATAAACGAAGGGCCTAACTCTACTTCGCCCTGCCTCCGCCAAAAGCATGAGAATGGTCGACTGAAGTCAGGTGATGGCAAGTCCTGTTGCCGAGCGACAATGTTTATCTTAAAAATAAAAATGACTCGTTCCTTGGCGTGGGCCTCACTCACGCACAGAGAACCCGACAAGCACCCTTTTTTGTTAAAAACATCCCATATAGGTACAGTTCATACGGAATTAAAAACATGAGCAAGGGGATTACAAATTTTAAATCTAACAAATTCTTGTAGGCTTACAAACTAAAAAGAGATAAGATGCTCGTAATCCCTTTCTTGTCCCTCTCCCCAGAAGGTCGAAAAAGATGGCAGGAGGGCAACAAGAGCGCCTAGGCAAGGTGCGAGGAGCAGAAGGCACCAAGAGAGCGTCCCGGTGCAAGGAGGGAAGCTGGAAGATGAGGCAGCGGCCGGCAATACGCGACGAAGGCGTCGATGCCCGCGTACTCCGACTTGACGGCCGCCACCCGCCTTCTTCGCCTTCTCCGGCCCTCCTACGCCAGCCGCCCAAGGAGACGACGGGGAGCACCCTGATGGAGAGCTTGACGAGGAAGGCCCTCGGCAGGCCGCATGATGTAGGGAGGGGCGACGCGATCAGTCGGAGATGAGGTCGACGTGACCTCGCTCGACGCTCTCGTTGTCGCTGTCGCTCCCCTCCTCATCACTCCCGCTTGAAGAGGAGTCTTCATCGTCGGAGGAGCTCTCCACGCAGCACTTCAGGCGAGTTCCAAGATCTCCAAAGACCTTGATGGAGAGCAGGCCGCCCTCCATTAACTTGAGGTAGAGGACAAGCCCCGCCGTCAGGCTGTGAATGCGAGTGAACGTCTTCCATCCGCGGTGGAGGTACATGACGTGAGGAGCGGGGAAGTCGACGTCGACCCACGTGCTGCTGTTCCTGCAGCCCCTCATGTGCAACCTGAGGGTCTAGGTGGATTGAGCTCTATCTCCCGAGCAAATGGGGTAGGGAGACGGAGGCGGCGACGCGGTGGCCGGCGCAGCCTGATGAAGAACTCGCGGGGCTAGTCCCCAAGGTAGCCCTCCATCGAGGGAGCCATCGCTGGCGGAGGCGAGGCCGATGCGCCGCCCTATCCCCCTCTCCCCCGAGCACCACGGAGACCTCGGCCTTGCCCCCTCCCCCTTCCTCTCGTGGCCGGCTCCGCCGTCACGAGCTCTTGCAGAGGAGGGACGCGCTGACGAGCAGCAACCCTCGCCGCCATAGTCGAAGGGCCGGCGCCTCCTCTCGCCATGGCAGATGGAAGAAAGGAGCCGAAGTGAATGGAGGATTAATGCTTAGAGAATGTGGGATGACCTCCCCCTCCTTATAAAAGGGCGAGGTCGAGGCTCAGGCGCCCCACTCAACCAATCCAGCCGCGGGAGGAGTAGGGAATCAGGACCGACCCGCTGCCCCAATCAGCGATGACCCGGTTTCCCGCCTCCACCGCCTGCCACCTACATGGGGGACACGTGGAGAGCAAGCAGAATTGAGGGGACGGGTGAGGCAACCGTTCCCCGCCCCGTGATTGTGGGGACTGACGCCTTGATGACCACGACCCGAGTCCGCCCGAGTAAATGAGCCACAGCTCTTCGCCTCCCTCTTTTTATGGGGAAGGTGCGAGCCGCCTCTTTACCATGATGTGACGCATGCGTGTGGAACCCGCCCCACCCATGACCCCCACGTCACGCACGACCCTCCATGTCGCGCGTTCAACGCAGGTCGTGGGGAAGCGCAGCGGACGAGAAGATACTATGGTAAAATCCGCCCCACCTTCCCGCACACCGTTCTGGGCCTAGCCCAACAACGTGACACGCTTATGTGTGGCCCAGGCTCGGGGGCTCCTGTCGGTGTACAAAAGTAGGGGCTATTCTTTTGACCCCTTTACTTGTGCATGGGCAGTCAGAGCCGCGCGCCACAACCACACTTAGTAGGGCAGAGGAGGGAAGCCGAAGAGAAGCCGAAACACGAGGCAACCAAGGAAACGCCAAGACCATAAGCGCATGAGAGCAAGAGGGCGAGGTAGACTCCCTCGGCAAGATCCTTGCCGAGGCAGCCTCCGCAGCCTCGGCAAGAGCCTTGCCGGGGCAACTTGCCCGATGCCAGCGGAGCAAGCCACCCTTGAGCCCACAGGCTCCAACCTAACCAACTACATTGGAACCAAGGCTCGGGAAGCGCCTCTTTGGTGGCATGCAAATATTCGTCAAGATCATAAACATGTGAGATCAGATGAGGACCAAAAGACGGCGACCCTCGGCGGGATCCTAGCCGAGGAAATCCACAAGACCCCCGGCAAGACCCTTGCCGGGGAGGACAGCAACACCACAGCAGCACCCTTGCTGGGCCCCCGGCAAGACCCTTGCCGAGGGCATCAGCAGGGCCACTGCGAGGCCCGCGCCAGCCAACACTCCACCACCGTCCCCAAGCAGCTGCTAGCTCAACCAGTTGGGCAGGCACCTGCGTGGCGACGAGCGGCCTCTACACCGACTCAGCAAGCACCTGCGTGGCGGCATGCGACCCTTCATGAAGGCTCCACCACCGGGCCAGCCCAACAGCCAGCCAACGTGGCGCCAGGATGCCCCATCGGCTTAGACGTGTGTCGAGGCCAAGCGAGGCGGGGACAGCTGGGACATGCTTCCCTAGCGTCCCCGATAAAGCAAGGAGGGCATGTCGGCAACACATTAATTGCGTTTGTCCGACGGTCCCAGAGGATAGGCTTGTTAACTATAGACCTTTCCACCTCCTGTGTGCCACTGTGGCAACCCCTTTTTCCTATAAAAGGAGGCTCGAGGCGACCAGGAGAGGGATTCGGCTCTTTTGGGCAAAGTTGCACCCCGTAGCTAGCTCAAGAACACAAGAACACTCAAATACATCCACCAAAGTAGGACTAGGGTATTACGCATCTTCGCGGCCCGAACCTGGGTAAACGATCCGTGTGCTTCTTGTCAGACCCGCTCTTCGCACAACCTCATGTCGGCCAACCGTAGAAGGGATCCCAGTGACCCCATAGGTGTCGTTCCCACGGACAGCACATCGCCTCCACATTAACAGATCCAAGGGCAAAATACATGGTGGTATTTACGCTACTCGCTTGGCGACTCACTTTAACGTTCAGATATGCCAGCAGGATTATCTTGTACCTAAGGTTTATTTAGATCATCAGGCTATGGAACACCACCAGTTTATTGCTGGCAATTACCCTAACATTCCTATTCCTTATAACCTGGCTTTCAGTGTGAACACACGTGATATTATCCCATTGCCTGCACCTGCTTTGTTTGATCCTATTGCTAGGGGCGGATACAGGATTATGCCTGAGGACATTGCCGCCTACCGGAACAACCTGGCTGCAGCACAGGAGGAGCCTCAAGAGTGGGACCCTCAGGTGACCGCTCCCTAGCACTTCAACATAGGACCTCATGGCTTCTTCGAGTGGTGATTACCAAGTTAGGCCAAAAGCCTAAGCTTGGGGAGAACGTATTTCCACCGACATTACATTCATGACCACACATTTCATTTCAGTTGTCGGTGTCCACACTCTTTCATTGTATTATCCATGCTAAATTTATTTTCTCGCTTTCTTCTTGTGTGTTTGAAAAACTTTGAGAAAATCCAAAAATATTTCCTGCTTCTTTTTGATTTTTCTTTCTAGTGTAGTCAGTTGTAATATCCAAAAAGAAAACCCAAAAAGATTTCATTCTTCTTCTTTTGCTTGTTGGGAGATTTCCCGTGTAAATAGTTTTTCTCGTTTTTGCTTTTCCCTTTTGTTTGCTTGCTTAAGAAAAACCAAAAACTCCAAAAATATTTCAGTGTGTTTCTCTGAATTTCTATTTCTTTCTTTTGAGTCATACCGAGGAGAAGACCATGATGAAAATGTTGAGTGGCTCTCATATACATTATTGTTGATCTAATAGAGAGTCCACATTATCTTGTCTTATCCTTTTGAATAAAATGTTTGTAGATTCCAGCCTAGTCCACGACACTCTTGGACTATTATTATTTTCATATCGTTCGGTCGTGCAAGTGAAAGGCAATAATGATGATATTTGATGAACTGGCAGTGGCAGAGAGAAACGGGTATGAACTCGACTTGTTCTGTTTTGTAAATATGTTTAACCTAGTACCAATGATTCAACCTATTATGATCAAACATGTTTGCAATGACAATTAGAGCTTATAGTTTCTCATGCCACTACTGCAGGATGCTGCTAACGCTGCACTACGATCAAAGACCCTTCGACGAAACTGTGTGGGATGCAATAATCACAAACGGTGGTGTAAAAGAACCGTCAAAAAGGTGCAAAATGTTTGCGATGGCGGAGCCATCAAGCATGGTTCAGATTTTAGTTTCGTGTGCGATGTAGGGCATACTATTTGTTCAATGAACTGTTTGCGATGAGGTGGAACAAAAGAAATGGGTAGCCAGATGAAGGCGTGCGCGATATACAACATACGGTTCACTCGGATGAACAGTTTGTGATGAGGAGGAACAATAGAAACATGCAGCTAGATAAAGGTGTGTGCGATTGAGGGCATACGCTTCAGAAGGATTAACTGTTTGTGATTAGGCAATAGAACAGAAACAGGTCAGCCAGATCAAAGTGTGTGAGATTGATGGCATACACTACACACGGATAAACTGTTTGCAATTAGCCACAACAAACTGAAACAGTTAGATGGATCAACGTGTGTGCGCTAGATGGGCACACACATTCTAATTAGAAGAAGCGTGCGCGATGGTAATAACGAGCGTGCACGGTTGTTGGAACAAGACGTGTGCTGACATTGCCTATTGCGATGCACCCTATGGTGCAAACACCACGTACGCGACTGAGAAGGCGTACGTGCCCACGTTACGCCTTCTGAGAATAGTGCCGCACTTATAACCGTTAGTAAATTTTGAGCATGCGTCCCGTCACATTCCAAATTGCAAACCTGTTCACACCGATCAAAACCTAAATGGTTTCCCACTTAGGAGCGTATTACTACTCGGTTATAAATACTACTCCTACTCCTAGATAACTGCACATTCCTCCTCAACTCCTCATCCACAAAAACAAACAAGTCATTCATCATCTTTCCCTTGCATCTGCCATGGCCAGCGTGAGTTCTGGGTCGAGAGATTGCCACCAGGTAGATGCGAGCATGGAAGCGGAAGCATGAGAGATGTCCCACCTCGCCACGAACACAATCAGCATGTCCCGCTACGTGGCCGTAGTAGCACAGAGGTCCCGCCGCGCCGCTGAAGCAGCAGCAGGTCCCGCCGTGCCGCCGATGCGGCAGACTGGTCCGGCCGCGTTGCGGAAGCAGAAGAGATGTCACACGGCGCCGCGAATGTAGCAGAGATGTCCTCCCGCGCCGCGGCAGCCTGGGAAAATGTCTCGCGGGCAGGCGAGGACTCTTACATGCACATGCATGCGATCGTCCATAGCCAGATGGATCAGATCTCCGGCTGGGCGAGGTTGCAGGACGACATGAAAGCCTCTTTTGCCGGTGTCATCTGGCTACTAAATGAGAGCAATGCGAAGCTCCGAGCCAAGCGCGACCTGCTAAGGCGAAGATCATCGGAAGTGTGGAGCAGCAGGAGGAGACCACTACCTTGTTGAAGAGGACCGGCGTCTTCGTCGAGAAACTTATGGACGAGAATGCCATGCTGCGCATCGAGCATAGAAGGCTGGTGGAGGAATCAGTGGATGCTCTCAAGCAGTATCTTGAGGACAAGAAAGAGCTCATCGCCGCTCACCGCGAAGACTAGTTCCCGCGGCCTGCAGCAACACATCAAGAAAGTAGAGATCAGCGAGCCAGATCATTGTCTTCCTTCTTCTTTTGCCCTTGTGTATTTCGAGTGTTGCCGCATATGTCTTTTTTTAATTATGTTCCTAACTATGTAAGACAATTATTATCCACTGTCATCGTCCTTATATTCATCCTACTTGCTATAAGTCGCAGTTGATGCTATATAGGTCCGTCGGATCATACATCAAGATCCATGCAAAACTTTCGTTTCAGATTTTTATTTTTTCTCTCTCTTAAATCTCAGTCCAGTGAGACATGTAGCCACGCCATAGAACAGGGGCTCAGGCGCCATTAATGGAGACGTTGGGAGGGAGGTGCGCGGCGGGTAGCGGTCAAAGGGCTCTCCACCTGATGAGCACACGCAGGGGTCTGATCGCACGCCTCCAGTACTCAAATCGCTACCCCGCACGACACCTCCAAGCCAATAAAAAAGGGAGATGCATGGCGGCACGTAATTGGTAAGTAGAATGCCCACGGTTTCAATAATACTTGTGTTTCTGATTTGTAACGTGACAACACTTGTTCCAAAATGACTTTGTTGATTGTTAATATCTGAGCCTTCGCAAATTGGACAAAAGAATTACCACAGCATGTTGGTGCCATGTCATGACACCATGCCAAGTTTCATGATTTTTAGGCGTGTTTAGGATTTATAGGAATTAAAAAACCAAGTTTCTCAATCTTTCCGGCCGAGCCACGACACCCAGATGTTTGGATTTCATTCCCATTCCTTGCATGTGACCTAGAAATTCACCCAAGGACACACATGTGATTTTTCAACCAACTTTGGTGCACTGAAGCATGTGCTTGTAGTTAAAATTTGAATCATGCACAATAAATGCCAAGAAACTAAATTAATGTATAAAAAGGCCAAGCAAACCTGGAATAATTCCAAAATTTAGCACGATACCTCTATTTGGCCTAATCTGTCTGTGTAAAAAAATTAAGGCGGGAGAAGGCAGTGTATGTATGTCGTTTCACACAAGGAGGTGACAAGTTCCCTCCCGGAACCACGAGCCTTCTTGAGGGAAGCTCTGGTTTGCAAGAAGCTAACACCAAAGCTTGTCCCAATTCAGCAAAAAAAATTTTACACAGCATATTGGTGCCATGTCATGACACCATGCCGAGTTTCATGATTTTCAGACGTGTTTTGGATTTATAGGAATTAAAAAACCAAGTTTCTCAATCTTTCCGGCCGAGCCACGATGCCCAGATGTTTGAATTTCATTCCCATTTCGTGCATGGGACCTAGAAATTCACCCAAGGACACACATGTGATTTTTCAACCAACTTTGGTGCACTCGAGCATGTGCTTGTAGTTCAAATTGGAATTATGCACATTAAATTCCCAGAAACTCAATTAATGAATAAAAAAGGACAAACGAACCCGGAATAATTCAAACATTTAGCACGATACTTCTATTTGGTCTAATCTGCCTGTGTAAAAAATTAAGGTGGGAGAAGGCAGTGTACGTATGTCGTTTCGCACACGGAGGTGACAAGTTCCCTCCCAGAACCACGAGCCTTCTTGAGGGAAGCTCCGGTTTGCAATAATCTTACACCAAAGCTTGTCCCAATTCGGCCAAAAAAATTGCCGCAACATGTTGGTGCCATGTCATGACACCATGCCAAGTTTCATGATTTTCACGCGTGTTTTGGATTTACAAGAATTAAAAAACAAGGTTTCTCAATATTTCCGGCCGAGCCACGACACCCACATGTTTGAATTTCATTCCCATTTCTTGCATGGGACCTAGAAATTCACCCAAGGACACACATGTGATTTTTCAACCAACTATGGTGCATTGGAGCATGCGCTTGTAGTTCAAATTTGAATTATGCACATTAAATGCACAGAAACTCAATTAATGTATAAAAAAGGCCAAACAAACCCAAAATGATTCCAAAATTTAGCACGATACTTCTATTTCGTCTAATCTGCCTGTGTAAAACAATTACGGCAGGAGAAGGCAGTGTATGTATGTCTTTTCACACACGGAGGTGACAAGTTCCCTCTCGGAACCATGAGCCTTCTCGAGGGAAGCTCCGGTTTGCAAAAATCGTACACCAAAGCATGTCCCAATTCGGCCAAAAAAATTACCGCAGCATGTTGGTGCCATGTCATGACACTATGCCAAGTTCATGATTCTTAGGCGTGTTTTGGATTTACAAGAATTAAAAAAGCAAGTTTCTCAATCTTTCTGGCCGAGCCACGACGCCCAGATGTTTGAATTACATTCCTATTTCTTGCATGGGACCTACAAATTACCCAAAGACACACATTTGATTTTTCAACAAACTTTGGTGCACTCGAGCATGTGCTTGTAGTTCAAATTTGAATGATGCACATTAAATGCCCAGAAACTCAACTAATGAATAATAAAGGCCAAACGAACCCGGAATAATTCCAAATTTTAGCACGATATTTCTATTTTGCCTAATCTGCCTATGTAAAAAAATTAAGGAGGGAGAAGGCAGTGTACGTATGTCGTTTCGCACACGGAGGTGACACGTTCCCTCTCGGAACCACGAGCCTTCTTGAGGGAAGCTCCAATTTGCAAGAAGCTTACACCAAAGCTTGTCCCAATTTGACCAATAAATTTACCGCAGCATGTTGGTGCCATGTCATGACACCATGCCAAGTTTCATGATTTTCATGCGTGTTTTGGATATACAAGAATTAAAAAACCAAATTCCTCTATCTTTACGGCCGAGCCACGAGGCCTAGATGTTTTAATTTCATTTCCATTTATTGCATGGGACCTAGAAATCCACCCAAGGACACACATGTGATTTTTCAACCAACTTTGGTGCACTCGAGCATGCGCTTCTAGTTCAAATTTGAATTATGCATATTAAATGCCCAAAAACTAAATTAATGTATTAAAAATGCCAAACGAACCCAGAATAATTCCAAAATTTAGCATCACACTTCTATTTGGTCTAATCTGCTTTTGTAAAAAAATTAAGGCGGGAGAAGGCAGTGTACGTATGTCGTTTCGCACACGGAGGTGACAAGTTCCCTCTCGGAACCACGAACCTTCTTGAGGGAAGCTCTGGTTTGCAAGAAGCTAACACCAAAGCTTCTCCCAATTTGGCCAAAAAATTACCGTAGCATGTTGGTGCCATGTCATGACACCATGCCAAGTTTCATGATTTTCAGATGTGTTTTGGATTTACAGGAATTAAAAAACCAAGTTTCTCAATCTTTCCGACCGAGCCACGACACCTAGATATTTGAATTTCATTCCCATTTCTTGAATGGGACCTGGAAATTCACCCAAGGACACACATGTGATTTTTCAACCAACTTTGGTGTAGTGGAGCATGTGCTTGTAGTTCAAATTTGAATTATGCACATTAAATGACTAGAAACTCAATTAATGTATAAAAAGGCCAAACGAACCCAAAATAATACCCAAATTTAGCATGATACTTCTATTTGGTCTAATCTGCCTGTGTAAAAAAATTAAGTCGGGAGAAGGCAGTGTACGTATGTCGTTTCTCACACGGAGGTGACACGTTCCCTCTCGGAACCACGAGCCTTCTTGAGGGAAGCTCTGGTTTGCAAGAAGCTAACACCAAAGCTTCTCCCAATTTGGCCAAAAAATTACCGTAGCATGTTGGTGCCATGTCATGACACCATGCCAAGTTTCATGATTTTCAGATGTGTTTTGGATTTACAGGAATTAAAAAACCAAGTTTCTCAATCTTTCCGACCGAGCCACGACACCTAGATATTTGAATTTCATTCCCATTTCTTGAATGGGACCTGGAAATTCACCCAAGGACACACATGTGATTTTTCAACCAACTTTGGTGTAGTGGAGCATGTGCTTGTAGTTCAAATTTGAATTATGCACATTAAATGACTAGAAACTCAATTAATGTATAAAAAGGCCAAACGAACCCAAAATAATACCCAAATTTAGCATGATACTTCTATTTGGTCTAATCTGCCTGTGTAAAAAAATTAAGTCGGGAGAAGGCAGTGTACGTATGTCGTTTCTCACACGGAGGTGACACGTTCCCTCTCGGAACCACGAGCCTTCTTGAGGGAAGCTCCAATTTGCAAGAAGCTTACACCAAAGCTTGTCCCAATTCGGCCAATAAATTTACCGCAGCATGTTGGTGCCATGTCATGACACCATGCCAAGTTTCATGATTTTCATGCGTGTTTTGGATTTACAAGAATTAACAAACCAAGTTCCTCTATCTTTACGGCCGAGCCACGAGGCCTAGATGTTTGAATTTCATTTCCATTTAATGTATGGGACCTAGAAATCCACCCAAGGACACACATGTGATTTTTCAACCAACTTTGGTGCACTGGAGCATGCGCTTCTAGTTCAAATTTGAATTATGCATATTAAATGCCCAAAAACTAAATTAATGTATTAAAAATGCCAAACGAACCCAGAATAATTCCAAAATTTGGCATGATACTTCTATTTGGTCTAATCTGCTTCTGTAAAAAAATTAAGGCGGGAGAAGGCAGTGTACGTATGTCGTTTCGCACACGGAGGTGACAAGTTCCCTCTCGGAACCACGAACCTTCTTGAGGGAAGCTCTGGTTTGCAAGAAGCTAACACCAAAGCTTCTCCCAATTTGGCCAAAAAAATTACCGTAGCATGTTGGTGCCATGTCATGACACCATGCCAAGTTTCATGATTTTCAGACGTGTTTTGGATTTACAGCAATTAAAAAACCAAGTTTCTTAATCTTTCCGGCCGAGCCACGACACCCAGATGTTTGAATTTCATTCCCATTTCTTGAATGGGACCTGCAAATTCACCCAAGGACACACATGTGATTTTGCAACCAACTTTGGTGCAGTGGAGCATGTGCTTGTAGTTCAAATTTGAATTATGCACATTAAATGCCCAGAAACTCAATTAATGTATAAAAAGGCCAAACGAACCCAAAATAATACCAAAATTTAGCATGATACTTCTATTTGGTCTAATCTGCCTGTGTAAAAAAATTAAGGCGGGAGAAGGCAGTGTACGTATGTCGTTTCGCACACGGAGGTGACACGTTCCCTCTCGGAACCACGAGCCTTCTTGAGGGAAGCTCCAATTTGCAAGAACTTACACCAAAGCTTGTCCCAATTCGGCCAATAAATTTACCACAGCATGTTGGTGCCATGTCATGACACCATGCCAAGTTTCATGATTTTCATGCGTGTTTTGGATTTACAAGAATTAAAAAACCAAGTTCCTCTATCTTTACGGCCGAGCTACGAGGCCTAGATGTTTGAATTTGATTTCCATTTATTGCATGGGACCTAGAAATCCACCCAAGGACACACATGTGATTTTTCAACCAACTTTGGTGCACTGGAGCATGCGCTTCTAGTTCAAATTTGAATTATGCATATTAAATGCGCAAAAACTAAATTAATGTATTAAAAATGCCAAACGAACCCAGAATAATTCCAAAATTTAGCATGATACTTCTATTTGGTCTAATCTGCTTCTGTAAAAAAATTAAGGCGGGAGAAGGCAGTGTACGTATGTCGTTTCGCACACTGAGGTGACACGTTCCCTCTCGGAACCACGAGCCTTCTTGAGGGAAGCTCTGGTTTGCAAGAAGCTAACACCAAAGCTTCTCCCAATTTGGCCAAAAGAATTACCGTAGCATGTTGGTGCCATGTCATGACACCATGCCAAGTTTCATGATTTTCAGACGTGTTTTGGATTTACAGCAATTAAAAAACCAAGTTTCTCAATCTTTCCGGCCGAGCCACGACACCCAGATGTTTGAATTTCATTCCCATTTCTTGAATGGGACCTGCAAATTCACCCAAGGACACACATGTGATTTTGCAACCAACTTTGGTGCAGTGGAGCATGTGCTTGTAGTTCAAATTTGAATTATGCACATTAAATGCCCAGAAACTCAATTAATGTATAAAAAGGG